>NW_027310048.1:0-280623 GCF_047496795.1 Chiloscyllium punctatum
CTTCTCTCATTCGCCCCCTCCCTCTCTATCTGTCACCTGACCCTCCCTCTCTCTCTTCCCCCTCCCTCTCTCTCTCTCCCCCTCCCTCTCTCTCTCTCCCCCTCCCTCTCTCTCTCTCCCCTCCCTCTCTCTCTCTCCCCCTCACTCTCTCTCTCGACCCCTCCCTCTCTCTCTTGCCCCCTCCCTCTCTCTCTCAACCCCTCTCTCTCTCTCTCTCGGTCCGTCTCTCTCCCTCTAGCCCCCCCCTCTCTCTCTCTTGCCCCCTCCCTCTCTCTCTCTTGCTCCCCTCTCTCTCTTGCCCCCCTCCCTCTCTCTCTTGTCCCCTCACTCTCTTTCTCGCCCCTCCCTCTCTCTCGCCCCCCCCCCTCTCTCTCGCCCCCTCTCTCTTTCTCTCTCTCTTGCACCCCTCTATCTCTCTCTCACCTCCACTCTCTCTCGATCCCCTCTCTCTCGCCCCCCTCCCCCCCTCTCTCTCTAGCCCACTCCCTCTCTCTCTCGAGCCCCCTCCCTCTCCCGCACTGGGCCCCTCCATCTCTCTCCCTCTCGCTCCTCCCCTCCCTCTCTCTCTCGCCCCCTCCCTCTCGCTCTCACACCCTCATATCCCTCTCGCCCCCTCCCTCTCTCTTGCCCCATCCCTTTCTCTCTCGCCCCCTCCTTCTCTCTCACTCCACCCTCTCTCGCCCGCTCACTCTCTCTGTCTCTCTTTCGCCCCCTCCCTTTCTCTCTCACCCCCTCTCTCTCTCACTCCCCTCTCTCTCTCTCGCCCCCCTCTCTCTCACCTGCCCCTCTCTCTCTCTCGCCGTCTACCTCTCTCTCTCTTGCCCCCTCCCCTCTCTCTCTCGCCCCATTCCCCGCTCCTTCTCTCTCACCCCCTCCCTCTCTCACCCCACTCTCTCTCTCTCGCTCCCTCTCTCTCTCTCTCTCTCTCTCGCTCGCCCATCCACCCCCTCTCTCTCAGTCCCCTCCCTCCTTCTCTCTCTCACCCCCTCCTTCTCTCTCTCAATTGCCCCCTCCCTCTATCGCCCCCCTCCCTCTCTCTGTCTTCCCCCTCCCTCTCTCTGTCACTCTTTCGCCCCCTCCCTCTCTCTCTCACCCCTCCCTCTCTCTCACCTGCCCCCTCTCCACTCTCACCTCCTCCCTCTCTCTCTCTCTCTCACCGCCCCCTCTCTCTCGCCCCCTCCCTCTCTCTCACCTGCCCCCCTCTCCCTCACCTCCTCCCTCTCTCTCTCACCCCTCCCTCTCTATATCACCCCCTCCCTCTCTCTCTCGCCCCATCCCCTTCCCTCTCGCCTCCTCCCTCTCTCTCTCGCCCACTCCCTCTCTCAGTCTCACCCTCTCGCTCTCTCTCATCCCCTATCTCTTTCTCTCACCACCCCCTCTCTCTCGCCCATCCCTCTTTCTCTCGCACATCCCTCTCTCTCTATTCGCCTCCCTCTCTTTCTTGCCCCTCCCTCTCTCTCGCCCCCCTCCCGCTCTATCTCGCCTCCCTCCCTCTCTCACTTGTTCCCTCCCCCTGTCCATCTCGCCCCCCACCGTCTCTCTCTCACTCCCTCCCTCTCTCTCTCTCGGCCCCACTCCCTCTATCTTGTCCCCTCCCTCTCTCTCGCCCGCCCTCCCTCTCTCTCTCAGCCCTCTCTCCTTCTCTCTCTCGCCCCCACCCTCTCTCTCACCTGCCCCCTCCCTCTCGCGGCCCTCCCTTTCTCTCTCTCACCCCATCCCTCTCTCTCTCACCCCATCCCTTTCTCACGCCCTCTCCCTCTCTCTCTCTTGCCCCCTCCCTATCTCTCTCGCCCTATTCCCCCTCCCTCTCTCTCACCCCCTCCCTCTCTCTCGCCCCCTCCCTGTCTCTCTCTTGCCCCCTCCCTCTCTCACCCCCTCCCTCTCTCTCACCCCCTCTCTCGATCTCTCTCTCTCTCGCCCCCCCCCACTATCTTGTCCCCCTCCCTCTCTCTCGCCCCACTTCCTCTCTCTCACCCCCTCCCTCTCTCTCGCCCCTTCACTCACTCCTCGCCCCCTCCCTCTCTCTCTCGCCCCCTCCCTCTCTCTCTCTCGCCCCCTCCCTCTCACTCAAACCTTCCCCCTCTCTCTCGCCCTCTCCCTCTCTCTCTCTTGCCCCCTCCCTCCCTCTCTCACCCATTCCCCTCTCTCTCGCCACATCCCTCTCTCTCGTCCCACCTCCCTCTCTCTCGCCCCTTCACTCACTCTCGCCCCTTCACTCACTCTCGCCCCTCCCTCTCTCTCTCTCTCGCCCCCTCCCTCTCTCTCTCTCGCCCCCTCCCTCTCTCTCACACCTTCCCCCTCCGTCTCTCGGCCCTCCCTCTCTCTCTCTCTCCCCCTCCCTCTCTCTCTCTTGCCCCCTCCCTCTCTCTCTCACCCATTCCCCTCTCTCTCGCCACGTCCCTCTCTCTCGTCCCACCTCCCTCTGTCTTGTCCCCCTCACTCTCTCTCGACCCCTTCCTCTCTCTCACCCCCTCCCTCTCTGACTCACCCTTCTCTCACTCTCGCCCCCTCCCTGTCTCTCTCGCTCGCCCACCCTCCCCCCTCTCTCAGCCCTCTCCCTCCTTCTATCTCTCGCCCCCTCCTTCTCTCTTCACTTGCCCCCTCCCTCTATTGACCCCTCCGTCTCTCTCTCACCCCCTCCCTTCTCTCTCTCTCTCTCGCCCCCTCCCTCTCTCTCTCGCCCCCTCCTCTCCCTCTCGCCCCCCCTCTCTCTCTCGTCCCATCCCTTTCTCTCTCGCCCCCTCCTTCTCTCTCACCCCCTCCCACTCTCTCGTCCCCTCCCTCTCTCTGTCTCTCTTTCGCCCCCTCCCTCTCTCTCTCAGCACGTCCCTCACTCTCTCACCCCCCTCTCTCTACTCGCCCCCTCCCTCTATCTCACCTGCCCCCGTCTCTCTCACCCCCCTCCCTCTCTCTCCCTCACACCCTCCCTCTCTCTCTCGCCCCATCCCTTTCTCTCTCGCCTCATCCCTCTCTCTCGCCCCCTCCCTCTCTCTCTCTCTCGCCCCCTCCGTCTCTCTCTCGCCCCCTCCGTCTCTCTCTCGCCCCCTCCCTCTCTCTCTCGCCCACTCCCTCTCTCAGTCTCGCCCTCTCGCTCTCTCTCATCCCCTATCTCTTTCTCTCACCACCCCCCCCCTCTCTCGCCAATTCCTCTTTCTCTCGCCCATCCCTCTGTCTCTCGCCCCCCTCCCTCCCTCTCTTGCCCCCTCTCTCTCTCTCTCGCCCCCTCCTCTCTCACCCCCCTCTCTCTCTCGCCCCCCCTCTCCCTCTCGCCGTCTACCTCTCTCTCTCTCTCGCCCCCTCCCTCTCTCTCTCTCTCGCCCCCTCCCTCTCTCTCTCTCGCCCCCTCCCTCTCTCTCACACCTTCCACCTCCGTCTCTCGGCCCTCCCTCTCTCTCTCGCCCCCTCCCTCTCTCTCTCTCTCTCACCCTCTCCCTCTCTCTCGCCCCCTCCCTCTCTCTCTTGCCCCCCTCCCTCTCTCTCTCGCCCATTCCCCTCTCTCTCACCACGTCCCTCTCTCTCGTCCCCCCCTCCCGCTATCTCATCCCCCTCACTCTCTCTCGATCCCTTCCTCACTCTCGCCCCCTCCCTGTCTCTCTCGCTCGCCCACCCTCCCCCCTCTCAGCCCTCTCCCTCCTTCTCTCTCTCGCCCCCCTCCTTCTCTCTTCAATGCCCCCTCCCTGTATTGATCCCTCCCTCCCTCTCTCTCTCTCGCCCCCTCCTCTACCTCTCACCCCCTCCCCTCTCCCTCTCGCCCCCTCCTCTCCCTCTCGCCCCCCCTCTCTCTTGCCCCATCCCTATATCTGTCGCCCCCTCCTTCTCTCTCACCCCCTCCCACTCTCTCGCCCCCTCACTCACTCTGTCTCTGTTTCGTCCCCTCCCTATCTCTCTCAGCCCGTCCCTCACTCTCTCATCCCCCCCTCTCTCTACTCGCCCCATCCCTCTCTCTCACCTGCCCCCCTCTCTCTCGCCCCCTCCCTCTCTATCTCCCGCCCCCACCCTCTCTCTCTCTCGCCCTTCCCTCTCTCTCGCCCCCTCCCTCTCTCTCTCGACCCTTTCTCTCCCTCACACCCTCCCTCTCTCTCTCACCCCATCCCTTTCTCTCTCGCCTGCTCCCTCTCTCTCGCCCCCTCCCTCTCTCTCTCTCTCGCCCCCTCCGTCTCTCGCCCCCTCCGTCTCTCTCTCGCCCCCTCCCTCTCTCTCTCGCCCACTCCCTCTCTCAGTCTCGCCCTCTCGCTCTCTCTCGTCCCCTATCTCTTTCTCTCACCACCCCGTCTCTCTCGCCCATCCCTCTTTCTCTCGCTCATCCCTCTTTCTCTCGCCCATCCCTCCCTCTCTCGCCCCCTCCCTCCCTCTCTCGCCCCCTCCCTCTCTCTCGCCCCCTCCTTCTCTCTGTCTCTCTTTCACCCTCTCTCTCTCTCACCCACCTCCCTCTCTCTGTCACCCCTCCCTCTCTCTCTCTCTCGCCCCCTCCCTCTCTCTCACCTGCCCCCTCTCTCCCTCGCCCATCCCTCTCTGTCTCGCCCATCCCTCTCTCTCTCGTCCCCTCCCTCCCTCTCTCGCCCCCTCCTTCTCTCTGTCTCTCTTTCGCCCCTCCCTCTCTCTCGCACCGACCTCCCTCTCTCTCTATCACCTCTCTGTCTCTCTCTCTAGCCCCCTCCCTCTCTCTCACCTGACCCCCTCTCTCTCTCGCCCCCTCACTCTCTCTCTCTCGCCCCCACCTTCTCTCTCTCTCGCCTCATCCCTCTCTCTCTCTTGCCCCCTCCCTCTCTCTCGCACCCCCCTCCCTCTCTATCTCGCCTCCCTCACTCTCTCTCTCAGCCGCCTACCTCCCTTCCTCTCTCGCCCGCCCCCTCCCTCTCTCGCCCCCTCCCTCTCTCTCTCGCCCCCCTATCTATCTCGTCCCCTCCCTCTCTCTCGCCCGCCCTCCCTCTCTCTCTCAGCCCCCTCCCTCCTTCTCTCTCTCGCCCCCTCCCTCTCTCAGCCCTCCCTCTCTCTCTCTCCCCCCTCCCACTCTCTCTCTCACCCCTTCCCTCTCTCACGCACGCTCCCTCTCTCTCTCTTGCCCCCTCTCTCTCTCTCGCCCCAGTCCCCTCTCTCTCGCCCCCTCGCTCACTCTCTCGCCCCCTCCCTCTCTCTCTCACCCCCCTCCCTCGATCTCTCCTTTGCCCCCTCCCTCTCTCTTTCGCTCCCTCTCTCTCTCGCGCCGCATCCCTTTCTCTCTCGCCCCCTCACTCTCTCTCGCCCTCTCCCTCTCTCTCTCGCCCCCTCCCTCTCTCTCTTGTCCCCTCCCTCTCTCTCTCTCTCCCCCCCTCCCTCCCTCCCTCTTTCGCCCCCTCCCTCTCTCTCTCTCTCTCTCCCGCCTCCTTCTTCTCTCACACCTGCCCCCTCTCTCTCTCTCGCCCCCTCCCTCTCTCTGTCTCTCACCCCCACCCTCTCTCTCTCGCCCCCTCCCTCTCTCTCGCCCCCCTCCCTCTCTCTCACCCCCCTTTCTATCTCGCCTACCTCCCTCTCTCTCAGCCGCCTCCCTCCCTCTCTCTCTCGCCCGCCCCCTCCCTCTCATACCCCTCCCTCTCTATCTCTTCCCCATCTCGTCTCCCTCCCTCTTTCTCGCCCGCCCTCCCTCTCTCTCTCTCTCAGCCCCCTCACTCCTTCTCTCTCTCGCCCCCTTCCTCTCTCTCTCACCTGCCACCTCCCTCTCTCAGCCCTCTCTCTCTCTCTCCCCCTCCCTCTCTCTCTCTCTCTCACCCCCTCCCTCTCTCGCGCGCCCCATTCACCTCTCTCTCGCCCCCTCCCTCTCTCTCACCCCTCTCTCTCTCGCTCTCTCTCTCTCGCAGCCCCTCCCTCTATCTCATCATCTTCCCTCTCTCTCGCCCCCCTTCCTCTCTCTCAACCCCTCCCTCTCTCTCGCCCCTTCTCTCACTCTCGCCCCCTCCCTCTCTCTCTCTCGCTCCCTCCCTCTCTCTCTCTCTCACCCCCTCCCTCTTTCTCTCACCTGCCCCCTCCATCTCTCACTCACTTGACCCCTCCCTCTATCGCACCCTCCCTCCCTCTCTCTCCCCCTCCCTCACTCACCCTCCCTCTCCCTCTCTCGCCCCCTCCCTCCCTCTCTCTCGCCCCCTCCCTCTCTCTCTCGCCCCCTCCCTCTCTCTCTCGCCCCATCCCTCTCTCTCTCGCCCCCTCCCTCTCTCTCTCGCCCCCTCCCTCTCTCTCTCTCGCCCCCTCCTTCGCTCTCTCTCTTGCCCCCTCCCTCTCCCTCTCTCTCACCCCCTCCCTAACTCTGTCTCTCTCTTTAACCCCCTCCCTCTCTCTCGCCCCCTCCCCTCACTCTCTCACCCATTCCCCTCTCTCTCACCACCTCCCTCTCTCTCGTCCCCCCTCCCTCTATCTCGTCTACCTCACTCTCTCTCGACCCCTTCCTCTCTCTCACCCCCACCCTCTCTCTCACCCTTCTCTCATTCTCGCCCCCCCGTCTCTCTCGCTCACCCACCCTCCCCCCTCTCTCAGCCACGTCCCTCCTTCTCTCTCTCGCCCCCTCCTTCTCTCTTCACTTGCCCCCTCCCTCTATTGCCCCCTCCCTCTCTCTTTCACCCCTCCCTCTCTCTCACCTGCCCCCTCTCTCTCTTGCCCCTTCATCTCTCTCTCTCCCCCCAACCTCTCTCTCTTGCCCTCTCGCTCTCTCTCGCCCCCTCCCTCTCTCTCTCACCCCCTCCCTCTATCTCTCACTCGCCCCCTCCCTCTCTTTCTCTCTCGCACCCTCCCTCTCTCTCTAGCCCCCTACCTCTCTCTCTCGCCCACTCCCTCTCACTCTCGCCCCCTCCCTCTCTCAGTCTCGCCCCCGCTCTCTCTCTCGTCCCCTTTCTCTTTCTCTCACCCCCCTCCCTCTCTCTCTCGCCCAACCCTCTCTCTCTCTCTCTCTCTCGCCCATCCCTCTCTCTCTCACCCCCTCCCTCTCTCTCACCCCCCTCCCTCTCTCTCTCGCCCAACCCTCTCTCTCTCTCTCTCTCGCCCATCCCTCTCTCTCTCACCCCCTCCCTCTCTCTCGCCCCCCTCCCTCTCTCTTGCCCCCTCCCTCTCTCTCGACACCTCTCCCTCTCTATCTCGCCTCCCTCCCTCTCTCTCTCACCCGCCCCTCCCTCTCTCGCCCCCTCCCTCTCTCTCTCGCCCCCCTCACTCTATCTCGCCCCCCTCCCTCTCTCTCGCCCCCTCCCTCTCTCTCTCACCCCCATCCCTTTCTCTCTCTCCCCATCCCTTTCTCTCTCTCACACCTCCCTCTCTCTCTCACCCCCTCTTCCCCTCTCGCCCCTACCCTCTCTCTCTTGCCCCCTCCCTCTCTTTCGACCCCTCCCTCTCTCCCTCTATCTCTCCCTCGCCCCCCTCATTATATATCTCTCTCACGCCCCCACCTTCTCTCTGTCACCCTCTCGCTCCCACTTCTCTCTCTTGCCCCTCCCTCTTTCTCTCTCGCCCCCCTCCCTCTCTCTCCTGCCCCACTCCCTCTCTCTCCTACCCCCTCCCTCTCTCTCTCTATCTCAACCCCTCCCTCTCTTTCTAGCTCCCCTCTCTCTCACCCCCCCCTCTCTCTCTCACCCCCTCCCTCTCTCTCTCGCCCGCCATCCCCCTCTCTCTCCCCCCTCTCTCTCTCACCACACTCTCCCTCTCTCGCCCTCTCATACACCCCTCTCTCCTTTGTGCCCTTCCTCTCTCTCACCATCTCTCTCTCTCTGTCGCCCTTGCTCTCTCTCATCCAGTCTCTCCGTCCCTCTCTCTCTCACCTCCATCTCTCGACACTCTATCTCTCTTCACACCTGTATCTCTCTCTCTCTTCCCTCCTGTTTCTGTATCTAGCCAAACTGCTTTCTCTTGCCCCCATCTCCCAACCCCTGTCTCTCTCTCGCCCCTCATTCTCTCTCTCTGTCCTGTCTTTTTTTCTCTCTCTCTTGTCTCCCCTATCACTCTTGGCCCCTTTCTCTCTCTCGCCGCCCCTCTCTCTCTGTCTCTTTTTCTCTCTTGCCCCCTCCCTCGCCCCTCTCTCAGTCTCACTCTCTCTCGCCCCTCTCTCTCATTATCTCCTCCCATGTCTCTCTCTCTCTCTCTCTCCCTCACCCGAACACTCTCTCTCCCCCTTCTCGCTCTCCACCTCCCTAGGTGTCTCTCTACTCCCAGCTCCCTCTTTCCCTCTGACTGAATCTCTCTACCTCCCTCTCTCTCCCTGACATACTCTGTCCCCCTGGTCCTTCCCTCTCCCTCTGACCCAGAGACTGGGGGTGTTTGGGGGTGAGGCTGCGTGTGAGGGGTGGGGGTGAGATGTTGGAGGTGGGGAAATAGAGATGGAGTTGAGGGAGGGAGAGAGAGGGGGGAGTGGGAAGAGTGGAGGCAGGTGGAGAAACCAGGATTTGGGGGTGAAACTGTGTGAGAGAGAGAGGGGGGGATGAGGGAGAGGGTTGAAAAAGAGTGTGAGTGCTGAAAGAGAGAGCGATAGAGAGAATTGAGGAGAAAATGTAGGGGAGAGGTAATGGGGAAGCCAGGCTGCAGTGGTGGGACAGAGGGAGTTAAACCCAGCTCCTGAGCTCAGGGCGCGGTGTCCTCCCCTTCCCTGAGGACCAGGACTTGGGGCTGAGTCTGTCTCTCTCCAGCTCACCTTCTCCAACACAAAGACACACAACAACATGGGTCACTCTGCTGCTCGGCACGCTTTAATCAACATTTTTATTTTTTACAAATGAAAGTGATGGATACAGTCAGTGGGATCGTGCCTTTTCTCACTGGCCCCTGAGTTGTGAGAAACATTGAAATGTTTCCCTGTAACCCCCCTGTGGGATAAGGATGGACAAAACAGCCCTACCCTCAGTCTGTTACCATAGCGACAGGCTGCTCCATCGCTGAAACACTGAACTGAAATGAGAAAATCCCGGATGGATTGATTAATGAGGGAATTTGATGGATGGATGGATTTGGGTGAAGGGATATTTCAGCACATTCTTCAGCTGCTGCCTGAACTTAGTCTGGGTCACGGCATAAATCGCGGTGTTTGTGCAGCAACTGAGGAGCTGCAGCATGAAGCCCAAATCCCGCACAAAGCGATGGAGATACACAGACTGATACCCAAAATTCCACATCCGGTACCATATAGAATACAGCATTAAAGTTGACCATAACAGGATGAAATTGGCCGAGATCACAAACAGTAAAATGATGGATTTTTTTCGGTTTCTCATTTCAGTGTCAGACTGAGCGTCCCCATTGGTGTGAGCGCGGAGTCTCCTGCGGGCTCTGCTGGTCACTAAAATGTGTCTGACGGTGAGAACATTGAGCAGCAGAATCAGGAGAAATGGGACACACGGGGTTAGAATGTAGTGGAGGAGCTCGATTATGAACCAGAAACTGGAGAATTGAACAGCGAATCTTACCTCACAAAACCAGGAGGTGTTCTGAGGGTTCCACAGCGAATACCGAGTCGTGAGCATAAAATACCAGAAAATGTTCTTTAAACAGCTCAGCACAGTCACTGCTCCCAGAACCACAGCCGCCGTTTTCTCACTGCAATATTTACTTTTCAGCTTCTGGCAACAAATGGCAACAAACCGATCAAAGGTGAATTTGACGGTGAACCAGACAGAGCAGTCAGTGGCTGCATAAAGCAGGACGGCGTGGATATTACACACGGGGACGTCGAACTTCAGGAAATAAAACTGCTCCCAATAAAGAATGGGAATGTGTCTCAGGATCAGGTCGAGGATAATGACCAGGAGATCCGCCGCTGCCATGGCCCCCAAGTAACGTCTGACACATGGAGACAATCCACAATCTTTATAAAGCAGGACGTAGATGGTCACTACGTTAACTGTGAGGAAGGAAAACAAACCCATTATCCATCAGCCTGGAGGTAAAGGGACCCGGTTGATCGGGGACCCAGTGAGATTTTCAAATGTGTCCCTGTATTCAGGGATATATTAAATTAATTGGAGCTGGAATAACAAATGGGAAGGTCTGAATTACTGACAAAAATGTGAGATAAACCTCAAGAAACCCTCCCTCCCCAAACACACAGAATCACATCCATAAGGACAGATGGTTTCTAGAACATTCCCACACACTCGATCACTCGAGAGCAGACACAGGTCACTCCTTCCCAGTTCCTAATACGGAGGGTGAGGATGTTGCTGTCCTGAAGGATTCTCTCCCAGTTTCCTGAAGACAAACGGATCTTTGGTATTTCTGTATTTTGGTCTAAATTGTGGTCGACCCTGTGTCTTGGAGAAATGTAAACGCAGGGAAAACGTATTTCCCCATTTAACTGCCCGAGGGGCCTTCGGAACAGTGTCTCCTTTTCCCTGGAACGGGATCTCTTCCCTCGGGATCTTATCATTTGTTGAATTCACTGACGTCTGGCCGTTCACAAACAATGTCAGGGACAGAACTTTCCAGGGAATGTCAGTTATAGAATGTCGGGGACAGAACGTTCCGGGGAATGTCAGTTATAGAATGTCGGGGACAGAACGTTCCGGGAAATGTCAGTTATAGAATGTCGGGGACAGAATGTTCCGGGGAATGGCAGTTCTAGAATGTCGGGGACAGAATGTTCCGGGGAATGGCAGTTATAGAATGTTGGGGACAGAACGTTCCAGGAAATGGCAGTTATAGAATGTCAGGGACAGAACGTTCCGGGGAATGTCAGTTATAGAATGTCGGGGACAGAACGTTCCGGGAAATGACAGTTATAGAATGTCGGGGACAGAATGTTCCGGAGAATGGCAGTTATAGAATGTCGTGGACAGAATGTTCCGGGGAATGTCAGTTATAGAATGTCGGGGACAGAACATTCCGGGAAATGACAGTTATAGAATGTCGGGGACAGAATGTTCCGGGGAATGGCAGTTATAGAATGTCGGGGACAGAACGTTCCAGAAAATGGCAGTTATAAAATGTCGGGGACAGAATGTTCCAGGGAATGTCAGTTATAGAATGTTGGGGACAGAACGTTCTGGGGAACCCCTTGATCTGTCCATCACCTTTCCCCCCTACCCACTCCACCAACATGATGGACTGTGCCTGGACACACTGTAACATTAATGGGGTGAGAGACGGAGGGTCCAATCACAGGAATGGGAACTAAAGGCATTGCCTGATCAGCTGAATGGTTAGAAAAACCACATTCTCAATCCACCTCACAGAACCAGCCCAGATACCATACACCCAGAGGAGATATCTGTTCACCGTAGAACACTGTACAGACAAGGCCAGTGTCCTACTCAGTACAACCCAGCAATGTGTCCAGATTCATCCACTGCACTGGTCAATACAACCCAGCAATCTGTCCAGAGTGGAACACTGTGCAGATCACAGCAGTGCATTGATCTATAACCCCGGATTAGATATCTGTCCAGCACCAGGAGCTGTGCAGACAACAGGAGGGCATTATCTATAAACCTCAACCAGTTAGTCTGACCAGCACAGCAGCATGTGTACTGCTCACCCGTGAATTAATCTGTACACCAGGAGCAGTTACCCTCCCCCCAGCATGTAGGACTGTGTACCCCACCCCAGTGTATTGATCTGTAAACCAGGAGCAGTTCCCCTCTCAGCATGTAGGATTGTGTACACCACCCCAGTGTATTGATCTGTAAACCAGGAGCAGTTACCCTCCCAGCATGTAGGACTGTTTACACCAACCCAGTGCATTGATATGTAAACCATGCAGCACCTTCTCTCTCTCTCTCTCCCTCTCTCTCTCTCTCTCTCCCTCTCTCTCTCTCTCTCTCTCTCTCTCTCTCTCTCTCTCTCTCTCTCTCTCTATCACTCCGTCCACTTTACCCCCCACATTAATGACACTGCATGGATACAACGCTGTCGACAGACTCCCTCTGAAAACCTCACCATTTGCCATTATCCCCTCCTGCACCAGCACTAACAACAAGGCCACCCACTCCCAGCCTCCCACACTACGTCTCTCCCTTTCTCCCTTTCCAGGAGAAACAGCCTGGAATAGGAAAGAAAGGGCCATGCTGGGTGGAGTGCCTGCTATCCGTTCCCCCATCCCCTCCTCCTGCCATGTCGGGCGGACCCTGGTAGGAGTCGGAGAGGACCGGGACACCTCGTGTGGAGATTCTGAAACATCCACGTCCCACCGACCGAGTAAGGAGCAATGTTCAGTGAAGGACAATTCTCACTTTAAACCCACTCTCAGCTCAGTTTCCCCTCGGCACAACTTTGAAGCCTTGGCCCTGATGCCATCTCCCTTTTGTGTCGAGCTGGTACAAATGGGATCCCCATGGTCTCGGTGGGCAGGAGGGTGGGCTCACAACGCATCGTCACCACCACCTCCCAGGAAGGGAGCACGGAGACTCCCTCCTACACCTCCTCCTGTAAACAGCTCAGATACTCAAACTAATCTGTGATAGTTACTGCTCTCCCCACTTGTCCTGACATCTCCAACAATCTGTGCTCATATACACCCAGTCCTCTCTGCTCCTGCAGTCCCTTTATAATGGCACAGCCTGTTTTAAATTGTCTTTCATTGTCTTTTCTACCAAAGTGCATCACCTCACACTGCTCTGCAGTGATCCCCATCTGCCATAAACCTGAATCTACACCAACGTGTGATTGTCCTGTTAGAGTTCCACACTCTCCTCCATAGACTTCAGAGTTCTTCCAGGTTCGATACCATCTACAAATATTGAGATTGTTATAGTGTCACAGTCCCCATGAACCAACGAAATCCTGCCCCACATACACGAGTGTGAACTAGTGAAATACTGATATATTCCTATGGACAAAGTCGAATAATGACATGCTGTCAATGGAGCAACAAAAATCCTTCCATATACGAGACAGAGTAGATGGAATATTGACAAACCACAGAGCAAGAGAATTCCGGATAGGTCCCACTTATCGATATTCATCAGGGTATAATAGGATCGAGTTGAAAGTGTGTACTATACCTTCAAGAGAGAGGGAATGCTGTTCTGATCTGAGAATTTACAAGTACCTGTGATATGAGAGGATGGCAGACCCAGAAACAATATATTGCTATCGAGCTGGAGTCGGGTAATAAGCAGTTAAGAGAAAGAGGGTCCCAGAGTTGTGCATAGTTGATGTAAAATGTTCACTTTCAGAGTGAAAAATATAAATTGATGTTTTTATTTAAACACTGGAATTTGGGAGTTCTCTGTCACTCATATTTTAACAGTTTACGAGGCGAATTGAGCATTTTTTTAATGTTTCATTTAAGTTACCAGATGAGCTTCACGCCGTGTCCTCACCATCCCCGTGTGTGTATCTGTGTGTCTCTGTGTGGGGCAGGTCTGGCAGTCTCTGTGGTGCTCAAAGTGATGCAATGCTACCCTCTGCTGGCCGATACAAGCCACTGCACAGGCATTGGCAGAGGGTGAAAACCAACAGAGATTCATTCAGAGAGGGGGAGGGAGAGGGCAGCTGCACACAGCACCATCCAAACTGATGTCTTATCCATGTCCTGATCTAAATGTCCTTTAAACCGTTGTAACTGTCCCTGCTTTCACCACTTCCACTGGAAGTTCATTCCACACACAAGCCAGCTTCTGTGTAACATAATTACCTCTCATAACTTTCGTAAATCTTTTTTCCTCGCACTTTAAAAATCCCTCAGTTTTGAATCCTCAACTCGAGAGAAAAGACATCAGCACTTCAGCTTCTCTGTAACCCTCATTATTTTATAAACCTGTGTAAAGTTACTGCTTAATCTCATATTCTTCAGTGAAAAAAGTCCCAGCCGATCCAGCCTCTCCTTATAGCTCACACCCTCCTTTCCCAGCAAAAACATCCGGTAAATCTCTTCTCAGTCCTCTCCAGCTTAATAATATCAACGTCAGTAATATCAAAGTGAATAGTCAAGGTATTTTCTAAGGGTATGGGGAGTCCAAAATTAGAGGACATAGGCTTAAGGTGAGAGGGGAAACATTTAAAAGTGACCTTGGGGGCAGCTGTTTCACCCAGAGGGTGGTGTGCCTATGGAATGAGCGGGCAGGATGACCAGACTGGACATAGTATTCCAGAAGAGGTCTCACCAATGTCCTGTACAACCTCAACCTGACATCCCAATTCCGATACTCAAAGGTCCGTCCTATGAAGTCATGTGTGTTAAACACCTTCTTAACCACACTATCTATATGAGATGCAAATTTTATAGAATTAAACCTGACGGCCTAGGTTTCTGTTCTACAACACTGCCAAAGGCTCTTCTTTTAATTTTATAGGTCCTGCTGTTGTTTGATTTACCAAATCCAATACCTCGCATTAATCCAAACTAAACTCCATCAGCCACCCCTCAGCCCAGTGTGTGATATTACTGTCACCTCCCCTCCCCCTTCAATTTTAAATTGCCCATCCCTCTCCAGGAGGCATGCACACTCCGGCCTTGATTTTCACAAAGACGCTGAGCTTGGTTTGCCTTGTGTGGTTAGGGGGAGGATGGACAGATTGCAGACACAGTCAGTGGGAGGAGAGACTGGACAGTAATCAGCGGCCTGGTGTCATTTCATGGTTTTAGGAAAAGGGGAGTCGCACGTGAGAGTTGGGTAATAGTGATCGGTGTTTTGGGGTCAGAAATTAAGCTCTTCCTTCGTCTCTGGTGTTCAGTAATAAATATCTATTTGAAACCCTTCATTGGGCAGAGTGTGTCTGCAGGATTTCTTTCCTTAATATTGCAGACTACAGATAATAGCAATTAAAGATGTTTGTAGTTAATTTCAATGGCATATCACGTACACTCAATATCCTACAGTTGAGACAAATATCTTGCGTTTGCTTCACAATACAAAGTGTTTTGTGTAGTTCAGTAATGGTAACCTGATTATAATAAATCCACACCGAACTGAAAGTGGGCACTAAAATATGACCCAAACTCTGGGTATGGTTGTGTCGTGGATAGTGTCCCTGTCTCTGAGCCAGAGCTCTGGATTTGATTCCAATTCCTGAACTTGTGTTGTAGTGTTCCTAGCTCTGTGCAAGAAGGCCTGTATTGAAGTCCTGCCTGTTGCAGAGCTATGTCCCAGCATGTCAGGACAAGCTGATGAACAAACACACAGGAGAATAATGTTACAGCTTTATGGGTATTGTCGAGCGATGCTAGTGTCCCTGCCTCCCGGCACAGAGGTCTAGGCATAAAGCCCACACAAGTGTCTCAGGATACATCTGAACAAACTGATTAAAATGGATTTAGAATTGTGACTTGATGGATAAGGAAGAGGTGTCAGTATTACATTTCAGAATTTAGGCCCAGGATGTCTGAAAGTACAGCTATTATTGTTGATTGGAGTCACATTTCGCAGCAGTAGAGGTTTATAGAATCAAAATGGCCACAGATAGGGTGAGAAGTCAGGGATGTTTTCCCCAGGTTAGGGGCGTCCAAAACTAGAGGGCTTTGGTGGAAAGTGAGAGGGGCAAAGTTTTGAGGAGGCCTAAAGGGCACCATTTCACACAGAGGGTGGTGTGCATATGGAATGAGCTGCCAGAGGAAGTGGTGGAGGCTGGTACAACTACAGCATCTGGGTACTGAGAGACCTGGCGAGATTTTCCAGAAATTTCTGTATTTCCTTTAAAAATGCATTCAGTTTAACACAGGTATTCTGAATAAATTAAACATTTTTATTTTTTCATAATGCAGGGACATATAAAAAATCTTCAAATTTGCCGAGACCATTTTCTGCTAAGGTTATGGCTCGGTGTATGACAGCAGCAATGATGCACCTACATGGAGCAGGGAATGTGATGGAGACATAGTTTGGGCAATGTACAAGGAGACCTCACATGGTCCAGTTTGGGAGAGTACGATTCAACTCAGAGAGGGAGAAAATGTAATCTGCCTGAGAAGGAATGGCCTATTGCACTCTGTCTCCTTCATTGTTCCTCATCACAGCAATGTGTACGAGCTAAAAAAAAAACCTCAATCGTTATCGTTACCATTCTTATTTTTATGGAATCCCTGCAGTGTTGAAACAGGCCCTTCGACCCAACATGTCCATACCAACCTTCCCAATATATTTCCCTATATTTACCCCTGACTATTGCACATAACCTAGAAATCCCTGAACACTACGGACAATTTAGCACGACCAATCCACCGAACCTATACAGTTTGTGGTGGGAAACTGGATCACCCATTAGCAGCTCACACAGACAAGGGGAGAATGTGCAAACTCCACCCAAGGCTGAAATCGACCTCAAGTCCCGAGTGCTGTGAGGCAGCAGTGTTAACCACTGTACTACCCTAACCAGATGATCCCTAACCAGAATTCACTGGAATCTACTCACTGTCTAAAGCAAAGGGAATTCAGCCAAATCCAAACTCTCCCAGGATGAAATCCCGCTGCTAACAGCTGTGTGAGTACAATATCTTCAGAAGCAGAATAACGTTTTGGAAATCTCACAGTTTTTCATGTGTCATGAGTTCCAATAAGTTCTTAAAAGTTAAAATTGGTGTGTTTGTCAGCATTTTTAGAAAGGGAAATATCGATTACATAATTGCGAAACCCAGACAGTTTGCCATTCATCTTTCCATCATAGTTTGAGTAACATTGCTCTGGATCACAAACATGTGTTTTTTTTTAGCAGATTAAAGGAATTAGCCTGACTTGTTCCTAAAACTGACCCTGACCTAGTCTGAGACAAATATCTTCGGCCATATCACCAACCTGGTTACATTTAACATTTGTTGTGAGCAGTGGAGGAATGGGACTAGAAAAGGAAACAGTGACCCAAAAAGCCGGGGAAATATAGACCGGTGAGCCTGATGTCAGTGGTGGGTAAGTTGTTGGGGGGGATTCTGAGGGAAACGATTTACATACATTTGTGAAAGCAAGGGCTGATCGGAGTAGAAAATGTCGCTTTCTGCATGGGAAATCATGTCTCATTAATTTGGTTGAGTGTTTTGAAGAGGTGACAAAGAAGATTGATGAAGACAGTTTGGTAGACATTGTCTATATGGACTTCAGCAAGGTGTTCTTTTAAAGAACAAAGACCAAAGAAAATTTACAGCCCAGGAACAGGCCCTTCGCCCTCCAAGCCTGAACCGATCTAAACGTACTGTCTAAATCTGTTGGTCATTTCCTAAGCATCCGTCTTCCTCTGCTCCCCACCAACTCATACATCTGTCCAGACGCATCTTAAATGAATCGACCGTGCCTGCCTCTACCACCTCTGCGAGCAACGCGTTCCAAATGCCCACCACCCTCTGTGTGAAGTACTTACCGCGTGTATCCCCCTTAAACTTTCCACCTCTCACTTTGAAAGCACGACATCTCGTTATTGAATCCTTCAACCTGGGAAAAAGCTGGTCTCTATCCACCCTGGCTATATCCTTCATGATTTTGCAAACGTTAATCAGGTCCCCCCTCAATCTCCTTATATCCAGTGAAAATAACTCTAACCTACTCAGCCTCTCTTCACAGCTAGTATTTCATTCTGATTGGTAGACAGATTAGTAAGTTTCTGTCACATAAGTTACAGAGGAAGCTAGTCACAAATGGCGTGAAGGAAGAGGGATATTTTTCAGCCTGGAGGCTTGTGAGCAGCAGTGTGCTGCAAGAATCAGTACTGAGTTCACTGCAATTCATCATTTATGTAAAGGATTTAAATGTGAATATTGGGGCAATAGTTACTAAGTATACAGATAACATCAGAAAGGTGGTGTAGTAGATTATCTCAGAGTACAACAAGACCGCAATTAGATAGGACAAAGAGGCAAGGAGTGACAGATGAAGCTTAATTTAGATAAATATGAAGCTTTGCATTTTGGGAAGGCAAATCAGGGCAGATATTATATACTTCATGGTCAGGTCCTGGGGCATGTTGTGAATCAAAGGGGCATAGGGCTGCAGGTGCATTGTTCCTTGAAAGTGGAGTCGCAGGTAGACAGTGTGGTGCAGAACACATTTGGCACATTTGCCTTAATCAGTCAGAGCATTGAGTATAGGAGTTGTGGTGGTATGTTGCATCTGTACAGGATGTTGGTGATGCCGCTTTAAGAATACTGTGTCCAACTCGGTTTTCTGCAGAAATGACTTACACGGATGTTCCAGGACTGGAGGTTTGAGCTATAAGGAGAGGTTGATTAGGTTGAGGTGTTTCCCCCTGGAGTGTCAGAGGCTGAAGGCTGACATTATAGACGTTTATAAAATCATCAGGGGCATTGATATTCTGAACAGCCACGTTCTGCTCTCCAGGAAAGGGGAATCCAGAACAAGAGGGCATAGGTTGAAGGGGAGAGGGCGAATGATTTAGAAGGGACCTGAAGATAAATGATTCACACAGAGAGTGGAGTGTGTACATAAAGTGCTGTCAGAGGAAGTGGTGAAGGCGGTTACAATCACAAATTTTAAAAGTATCTGAAAGAAGAGGGATATTGGCCAAATGCTGGTAAATGGGACTGGATCAGATTTGATATCTAATCGGAGTGAACAGATTGGACTAACGGGTCTGTTTCCGTTCTGCATGACTCTTTGGTTCTATAAGAGGGATGATGAAAAATTCTGTAAGGTCATTTCAAGTCGGAATTCTCTTCACTGGAAGTTTATCGTGCCTCTATGTTCACATTGATTGAAAGCTGCATTAGTAAAATATTTGACAAAGAAGTGAGTCACGGATAATGGGATACAGACAGGAAAGTGGGACTGAGGCCCCAACCTGATCAGCCACAATCTTAGTGCCTGGTGGAGAAGGCTCAAAGTATCTAATGACCCACTCCTGCTCCTCAGTCCCATGTTCCTGTGTGCCATTCAGCCCCTCATACCTGCTTGAGACGAACAGTTGGAGACCACTTGCTCCAATAACTTGGTGCACAGAACCAGAGGAGACCAATCAGTCCCTCAAGACTGTCACACACGCTTTGAGGTGATTTGGGAAATGTAATTGGAAAATCCAGGCTGGGTATGAAAGAGGCTCCTCATATGTTTTTAGAAAGCTTCCCCTCTCTGCAGCTTGAGCTCCATTTGTTGATCATGTTTTCGACCCAGATTCACTGTGAAAACAGCCCACATACCTCACCCAGAGATGGCTCACAAAATCATCTAGTCTACCTGACTGCAATATGCAATACCAGAACATTCATAAAAATAACACCCACTAACTTTCCAATAACAGAATGTGAGAACATCAGAAACAGGGGCAGGTCGTTCCCTCCCCAAACCTGCCTTGCCCTTCACGAAGATCATGGCTGATCTGCTTCTGGCCTCAAATCCTCTTTCATACCCAATTCTTCATAGCCCTCAACTCTCTGACAGGTCAATATCCATCTACCTCCTCTTCAAATACTTTCAGTCATCTCGCTCCCCGAACACTCTTGAGAAGAGAAATCCTAACATTCAATACCACCTGTTTAAAGAAAACACGTGCTGCTCCTATATCATGGTTTATTGATGTGAACAAAAGAAGTTGAGACAAGGGTTCAGGTAAAAATGACTGGCCCCGATATCAAGGCAATGGTTGACTTCTGTTGACATCAAGGAGCTGGACTTAATGGGAATCAGAGTAAACTCTCCAGTGTTTGGGGTCAAACATGGCACAAAGGAAGATGTTCATCTTTTCAGTCCTGGGTCACCTCTGTGGGAGATCCTCAGGGTAGCTTCCTCTTCACAAACATCTTTAGCTGTTGAATCAATGTCTCCCCACCCTCACCCGCCCCACCATAAGATCAGAAGTGGTGATGGTCACTGAAGATTCAACAATGTTCAGAACGTTTTGTCCCCCCTCAGCTCCTGAACTGGTCAGTGTCCATGTGCAGCAAGATCCAGGCTCCATTCAGGCTTGTGCTGTTAAAGTATCAGTAACATTCATGTAACAGCACTGCCTGACACTGCACATTGCCACAGTAAAAAGAGAGTTCATTCATCACCTAACGCTGGTTTCACGGGAATAATAGGAAGCCATTTAGCCTATTGACATTATTGGAGATGAACTGTGATAGCCCATTCAGTATCTCCAGCCTGTTACTCAGGAAGAGAAGGGGTCTAGTGTGATGGACCACACTAGAGCCCCTCGAAAATATTTGACGGCAACAGCCTGGACCTTTATGTTTTCTTATTTTAAAGGAAATGAAAAGTGTCTGGTCAAACTACTCGATGGTAACCAAAATACCATCTACTTCAACATGAAAGAAGAAATAACACCACAGAAAGAGGAAATTAGAATTACGTAATTCTATTGGACAGCTTAACAGAATAATAGATCTAGGAACTATTACGAATGAACTGTTCCGAGAAAGGGAAATCCCATAAACACAGCCCTTGGCAAAAAGAAATATTCAGACATAGATTGTCACAAATATTTCTCCAATCCAAAAATTAAAAACAGTATCAAGAGAAAATTCAGAGAGAGTAGCAGCCAGGAGACATTCACTGAAGCTTCCAACTCTGTGGAGACCCCATAGTTTCTGATGTTACTGATAAACCAAAACCCAGAGATCCTAATCTGTGAGAGCTGGCCACACCCATTCAGACTGCATTAAAATTAACCTAAGTCCTCCCTAGCTGTTACTCAAGTGGTCTTAACTAGCCAGCTTGGTAACAATCGTTCAATCTCTCTTAAAAGAAACCCGGATAAAATAACCTCTTAAAGCTGCAGCACCATCACACTTGTCACTACATCGAGATGTCAAACAGAAACCAGGGATAACCCAGTCAGGCCTTTGGCCCTGCCCAATTGGACAAGGAAGAAGCCAATCACCCTCTTGAGTCACTTACACAGGAGCAGCAGGAGGCCATTCCCACCTCAATGCACTTACACGGGGGCAGAATGAGGTAATTGATGCTGATTCCTGATGAATGTCTTATGCCCAAAACGTCGATTCTCCTGGTCCTCGGATGCTGCATGACCGGCTGTGCTTTTCCAGCAATCGACGTTCTACTCTGATCTCCAGCATCGGCAGTATTAAGTGTTTCCTAAATGATGCTCTAACATGATGAACAAGTGGGGCAGAGGCTGCACAGACAGACTGTTCCACGTTGTTCCTCGTGGCTCCGTTGCTCATGATACACATGTTGGACTTTAACGTGGTTTTCTAGTGGTGAGCAGGGAAGCCATATGTCTTGTGTGAAGTCTCAAGAAGGCATCTTTCATCTCTGAGAAGACAGAATGGTGTTCTCTACGAAGAGTGGAAGCTGATGGGAATGGCGACCTGTTTCAGATGGAAGGTATTGTGGCTGCTGTTGGGGATTGTGACAACCTGATGTTCAGTACAGGGTTCACACGCCGACTGCACAATAACATGGGGAGAGTTAATTTAGGCAAATAAACTATTAGGAAGGTCACGTTAGACTAGTGTTTCAATGCTCTAAGTTCAAATAATGCTGATCATGTTCATGTTGACCTTGTCTAGTGCATGTCCTGTGCAGTGTATCCTGTATGCCTTACTCTGTCCAAGTCTATTTCCATCCTATGATCTGTCTGGCCATGCTTACTATGATCTGCGTCGACTGCTCATAAACAAAGTGTTTCCCTGGACTGCGGTACTCGTGACAATAAATCAAATCAATCAATCGTGGGTAAAGCATGGAATTTCTCTCCCTGTCAATGTCTGTTTTGGAAATAAGTGATCGCTGCCACTCCTCGTGTTTCAGCATCACAATTTCTTCGTCTCTCACCGTTCTTCAGATAAAACCCTCAGCTTATTCACTCTATCCCCATGTTACCATCACCCGTGTCTGTGGTAAGGAGATCATTCCTTACAAAGGAGATCAATTCTGTAGAGAGTGCCCCCGAATGCTCTCTCAGCAAGGCTCTGCAACAGCAGGAAGATGGCTTTACTTATGTACTCGAGTCATCTTACAATGAAGGACAGCATACCATTGACTTCACCCATTACTTACAAAGGGTTTGATTCAGACCGCTCAGCATAAAATTGTGAGTGGGAGATCATGCTTGCCAAATTTCTCAGAGTCCTTTATTGAAGTGACCAAGAAGGTTAATGAGGGCAGAGCGGTAAACGTAGTCTCTATGGATTTCAGTAAGGCCTTTGATAAGGTTCCACATGGCAGCCTGCTCAGGAAGGTTCATTCGTGTAGAATACTGGGGGAACTGGCCAATTGGATACACAATTGGGTTGATGGTAGGAAGCTTGTTAAACTGGAGGTTGGGTCCATAGCTTTTTGTTTACTATGATTTGGATGAGAATATACAAGGCGTGATTAGTAAGTTTGCAGATGACACTAAAATAAATGCCAGCATGATCAGTGAGGACATTTATCAGAAATTGCAGCAGGACCTTAATCAGGTGGGGAAGTAGGCTGAGAAATGGCAAATGGAATTTAATATAGAAGTGTGAGGTCTTGCAGTTTGGAATCTCAAATCAAGGTAGGAGTTTCACAGTGAATGGGTGGGCCTTAAGGGGTGTAGTGGGCAGACAGATCTTTGAATTCAGGTGCACGGTTCCCTGAGAGTGGAGTCACAGGTAGGCAGGGCAGTGAAGAAGGCTTTTGGCACACTGGCATTCGTCAGGCAGGACATTGAATATAGAAGTTGGGAATTTATGTTGCAGTTACACAGGACTTTGGTAAGGCCGCACTTGGAGGATTGTGTTCAGTTTTGACAACTTGTTATCGGGAGGATATAATGAAATTAGAAAGAGTGCAGAAGAAATTTACAAGGACATTGCTAGGACCCAATGGTCTGAGTTATAGGGAGAGGTTGGACAAGCTAGGACCTTTTTATTAAAGTGTAGGAGACTGAAGGGGGTGGGGGGGACCTTATAGAGCTGTATAAGATCATGAGGGATATGGATAGGGTGAATGCTCTCAGTCTTTTTCAAAGTTTAGAGAATCGAGGACGAGAGGGGATCAGTTTAAGGTTAAAGGGAAAGGAATAAAAGGGAACCTGAAGGATGATGTATTTACATAAATGGCTGGTACATGGATTAGCTGCCAGAAGATGTGGCTGAGGGGGATGTATTAACAACGTTTCAAAAGCATTTGGATAAATATGTGGATAGGAAAGGACTAGAAGGATATGGGCCAACCGTAGGGAAATGGGGTTAGTGTGAATGGACATTTACAAGATGGAGTCAAACCCCTTTGTTAATTAAAACCAAACACCCAGAAAAGCTCGCCTCACCTTGTAATCTGTTAACATATGAGTGACACAGATCTCCAACATTCCACTATTTAAACAAAAATTAGCAAGTTAGTTTCTTATCTTTAATAGTGAACACTAAACAAAAACTATTCGCAAATACAAGCCCCTCTTTTCTTACCTACTTACTATCTGACTCCAACTCTGTAAAAAATATGCTGTTCCAACAACCCACACATTAAACGTTACAATCTCAAGACCACACAGTCTCTACCTTCCCCACTGTGTTCACTCTTTCAGCTGCTGATCTCCCAGGGTCATTTTTTTTATTGCAATAGGTTTACATGAACATGTGTCTTTGATAGAGAGTGTTTGGGATGGCCAGTTAGCACTCCTGCTCCACAGCAGTTACTCTGCTGTTGGATGGCAGTTGCTCTCCCTCTATTTTCAAAATGCTGGGTTTATATACTTCCCATGATACAATAATTCTCATAATTTGATTGATTTCCAGGTGTACGAACAATAATATTCAAATTGCATTGGCTTCGGATATTCTGAGCATTATTTAAAGTCTTTGATTGCTTTTGAATTGTTGTCAAAACAGCAACCAAAGCTCATGCTTCCATTTCCCAGCTAATTGTTGCATTTGGAACAGTCTGACCTTTAGCTGGCATCTGTGGCTGTACTTTCGCTTCAGCAAAACCCGTCCTATCTTAAAGTGAACAGACTTCAGGCAGTAACACACTCCGGGCTATCTGTTACTCTGTATACTAACCTCCTTGAACCCCTCGATTAGATTCCAGGCCGTAACTCACTCTGTGCTATCTGTTATTCTGTATATAACCCACGTTGAACACCTTGATTCGATTCCAGGCTGTAACTCACTCCGGGGTATCTGTTATTCTGCATATAAACCACCCTGAACCCCTCATTAGATTCCAGGCTGTAACACACCCCAGAATATCTGTTATTCTGAAAATAAACCACCCTGAACCCCGCGATTAGATAGCAGGCTGTAAATCACTCCGGGGTGTCTGCTGTTCTGTATATAAACCACCCTGAACCCCACGATTAGATTCCAGGCTGTAAGTCACTTCGGGCTATCTGTTATTCTGTATATAACCCACCCTGAACACCTCTATTCGATTCCAGGCTGTAACTCACTGCTTGCTATCTGTTATTCTGTATATAACCCACCCTGAACCCCTCGATTCGATTCGAGGCTATAACTCACCCCGGGCTATCAGTTATTCTGTATATAAACCACCATGAACACCTCGATTCGATTCCAGGCTGTAACTCACTCTGGGCTATCTGTTATTCTGTACATAAACCACCCTGAACCCCGCGATTAGATTCCAGGCAGTAATATCCTGTCAGGGATAATAGGGAAGACTGGTAGTTATTGGGAATGCTGGCTGGCTAAAGAAATTGAGGGTTTGGTTCAGAAAAAGAAGGAAACATATGTCAGGTATAGACAGGATAGATCGAGTGAATCCTTAGAAGTTGGAGTACACTTAAGAGGGAAATCAGGAAGACCAAACGCGGACATGAGATAGCTTTGGCAAATAGAGTTAAGGAGAATCCAAAGTGCTTTTACAAATATATTAAGGACAAAGGGTAATTAGGGAGAGAATAGGGCCCCTCTAAGATCAGTAAGGCGGCCTTTGTGTGGAGCCACAGAAAATGGGGGAGATATTAAATGAATATTTTGCATCAGTATTTACTGTGGAAAAGGATATGGAAGATATAGGCTGCAGGGAAATCGATGGTGACATCTTGCAAAATGTTGCAGATATACAGAGGAGGAAGTGCTAGATGTCTTGAAATGGTAAAAGGTGGATAAATCCCCAGGACCTGATCAGGTGTAGCTGAGAACTCTGTGGGAATCTAGAGAAGTGATTGCTGGGCCTCTTGCTGAGATATTTTTATCATCGATAGTCACAGGTGAGATGCTGGAAGACTGGAGGTTGGCAAACGTGATGCCAATGTTTAAGAAGGGTGATAAGGACAAGCCAGGGAACTATCGACTGGTGAGACTGACCTCGGCGGTGGGAAAGTTGTTGGAGGGAATCCTGAGGGACAGGATGTACATGAATTTGGAAAGGCAAGGACTGATGCGGGATAGTGAACATGGCTTTGTGCATGGGAAATCATGTCTCACAAACTTGATTGAGTTTTTTGAAGAAGTAACAAAGAAGATTGAGGGCAGAGCAGTAGATGTGATCCATATGAACTTCGGTATGCATTCGACAAGGTTCCCCATGACAGACTGATTAGCAGGTTAGATGTCATGGAATACAGGGAGAAGTCGCCATTTAGATACAGAACTGGCTCAAAGGTAGACGACAGAGGGTGGTGGTGGAGGGTTGTTTTTCAGACTGGAGGCCTGTGACCAGTGAAGTGCCACAACAATCAGATTTGGACCCTCTACTTTTGTTATTTATATAAATGATTTGGATGCGAGCATAAGAGGTACAGTTAGTAAGTTTGCAGATGACACCAAAATTGCAGGTGTAGTGAACATCGAAGAGGGTGTCCTCAGATTACAACAGGATCTGGACCAGATGGGCCGATGGACTGAGAATTGACAGATGGAGTTTAATTCAGATAAATGCGAGGTGCTGCATTTTGGGAAAGCAAATCTTAGCAGGACTTCTACATTTAATGGTAAGATCCTAGGGTGTATTGCTGAACAAAGAGACCTTGGAGTGCAGGTTCATAGCTCCTTGAAAATGGAGTCGCAGGTAGATAGGATAGTGAAGAAGGCGTTTTGTATGCTTTCCTTTATTGGTCAGAGTACCGAGTACAGGAGTTGGGAAGTCATGTTGCGGCTATACAGGACATTGGTGAGGTCACTCTTGGAATATTGCGTGCAATTCTGGTCTCCTCCCTATCGGAAAGATGTTTGAAACTTGAAAGGGTTCAGAAAAGATTTACAAGGATGTTTCCAGGGTTGGAGGATTGGAGGTACAGGGAGAGGCTGAACAGTCTGGGGCTGTTTTCCCTGGAGTGTTGGAGGCTGAGGGGTGAACTTATCGAGGTTTACCCTGGGGTAAGGGAGTCCAAAACTCGAGGGCATAGGTTTAGTTTGAGAGGGGAAAGATATGAAAGAGACCTAAGGGTCAACTTTTTCACGCAGAAGATGGTACGTGTATGGAGTGAGCTGCTGGAGGAAGTGGTGGAGGCTGGTACAATTGCAACATTTAAGACGAATTTGGATGAGTATATGAATAAGAAGGGTTTGGAGGGACATGGGACAGGTGCTGCCAGGTGGAACTAGATTGGGTTTCGATATCTGGTCAGCATTGACAGGTTGGACCGAAGGGTTTGTTTCCATGCTGTACATCTCTATGATTCTATGACTCTATAGCTCACTCTGGGCGACCTGTTATTCTGCATATAAACCACCCTGAAACCCTCGATTAGTTTCCAGTTTTTAACTCACTCTGGGGTATCTGTTATTGTACGTATAATCGTCCAGAATCCCCTTGATAAAATTCCAATCTGTAACTGACTTCCAATTTTAGGGGACTCTGTACATTAGCCACTTCAATCGTTTGATTAGATTCCCGTCTGTATCACACTCCTGGGTATCTGTTATTCTGTATATTAACCATCCAATCCAAACCCTGTTAAAATTGTCCACAGTGTTCAAGGATGTGTACGTGAGGTGCATTAGTCAGGGGTAAATGTGGGGAAATGGGTCTGGATGGGTTATTCTTCTGTGGGCCACTGTGATCTCGTTGGGCTGAAAGGCTTGTTTCCTCAGTTTCGGGATTATATGAATCACCCATAACCCTCTCGATTAGATTCCAACGTGTAACTCACTTCCATGTATGTGTGACTGGCATGTTTCAAAAACACCCCAAAACCTTCAATTCTATTCCACTTCGATAAACACGAGGCACTGCATTTTGAGAAAGCAAATTTGAGCAGGATTTAGACACTTAATGGTCAGGTCTGAGGGAGTGTTGCTGAATAAAGAGACTTTGACCTGCAGGTTCGTAGCTCCGTGTGAGTAGAGTGGCAAATGGATAAGATAATGAAGGCAGCGTTTGGTATGCTTTCCTTTATTGGTCAGTGTTTTTTTAGTATAGGCATTGAGAGGTCATGTTGTGGCTGGACTGGACATGGGTTAGGCCACTATTGGAATATGGCATGCAATTCTGATCCCCTTCCTATCGGAAGGAGGTTGTGAAACTTGGAAGAGTTCAGAAAAGATTTACAAGGAGGATGCCAGGGTAAAAGGATTTGAGCTCCAGGCAGAGGCTGAATCGGCTGGGGTTGTTTTCCCTGGAGCCTCAGAGGCTGAGGGGTGACCTTATCAAGATTTATAAAATCATGACAGGCATGGATAGGATAAATAGACAAAGTCTTTTCCTTGGGGTGGGGAGTAAAGAACTAAAGGACATAGGTTTAGTGTGAGAGGTAATATGCAAGAGACCTAAGGAACAACTTGTTCACTCAGAGCGTGGTACATGAATGGAATGAACTGTCAGAGGAAGTGGTGGGGGCTGGTATAATTGCAACATTTAAAATGCAGCTCGATGGGTATATGAATGGGAAGGTTTGGAGGGAGATGGGCCAAGCGTTTGAAAAAGAGACTAGAGTAGGATAGGATATCTGGTCGGCATGGTCGGGTTGGACCCAAGGCTATGTTTCCATGCTGTACATCTCTATGACTGTATGACTCCGTGATTTTGTGACTCATTCCTTGTTATCTGTTGTTCTGTATGTAAACCACCTTGAACCCCTTGATTAGATCCCAGTCTGTAACTTAATCCTGGGTATCTCTTATGCTGTGTGTAAACCCTAAACGCCTCAATAAGATTCCAGTCTGGAACTCACTCCTGGGGATCTCTTATTGGATCTGTGAAGTGACCCTTGTTGGATGTTAGACCGAAGACAAGATAAACTAAATGGTCAAATGTTACATTTAGAGCAGGAACACAGAAAGCTGCTGGTTCATTTCTGTCCTGTTGCATATCTCCAGGTTTCTGATTGGGGCTGAATTTCTGTCACAATGGGGAAAGTCTCAAAAGCTGTTTATTGTCCTGTATGAATGCATCATCACAACATGAATTCCCTTGCAAGATAGGAAATGGAGACAGCTCCTGGAAGGTGTCTGTATCTGTGTGTGTGTGATTCTGTGTGTCTGTGTATGTCTGTTTGTGTGTGATTCTGTGTGCGTGTCCAATGTTTGATATATTTTCAAACTGCATTGATGTTGCCAGTCTCTCTTGCTTTTCCTCATTTATACACACTTAATAGACAATAGACAAAGACAATAGGTGCAGGAGTAGGCCATTCAGCACTTAGAGTCTGCACCGCCATTCAATATGATTATGGCTGATCATTCCTAATCAGTATCCTGTTCCTACCTTATCGCCATAACCCTTGATTCCACTATCTTTAAGAGCTCTATCCAACTCTTTCTCAAATGAATACAAAGATTGGGCTTCCACTGCCCTCTGGGGCAGAGCATTCGGCACAGCCACCACGCTCTGGGTGAAGAAGTTTATCCTTATCTCTATCCTAAATGGTCTACCCCGTATTTTAAGCTGTGTCCTCTGGTTAGGCACTCACCCATCAGCGGAAACATGTTTCCTGCTGCCAGAGTGTCCAATCCTTTCATAATCTTATACGTCTCAGTCCTATCCCCTCTCAGTCTTCTAAACTCAAGGATATACAAGCCCAGTCGCTTCAGTCTTTCACTGTAAGGTAATCCCACCATCCCAGGAATTCACCTCGTGAACCTACGCTGCACTCCCTCAATAGCCAGAATGTCTTTCCTCAAATTTGGAGATCACAACTGCACACAGTAGTCGTGCAGTTTTGCTGATATAAAATGGTGGCTGTGGACAAATCTAAAATGTCTGCCTCACCGATTTGTGTCAGGAATACTTTCAGCAAGGGAGAGGGGGCAATGTGTCAAAAGCCATTTCCATTCATTGATGCTCGCAGAGATAGGAAATGGAGACAGCTCTTTGAAGGTGATTAAAATGCAAATCCAAGAACCTGTTTACAGTGAACGCGGAGAGACAATGTGACATTCCAGTAAGGTCTGCCTTACTTTCCAAGCTCCTAATATATGAGAGAGACATACTATACAAAACCTGATAGAGCTCAGCCACTGAATTGTAGATTTGCAGCGTTGGATCAGAAACCTGCCTGGCTAGGCCTCATCCCAAATTGAAGGGTTTCTTAAATTCCACACTGACCTTCTGTGGGTTCAAATTGTGTGTTATCTCCAAATAAAAGAAAACAATGCACCTGCAATTGAACAAAGGTTTTCTGGAACTTTGTGTCTCTGTTGGTTTAAGTATCTTTCAACAGGATTGAAGATAAATGAGACAGTGAGAGATAGATAGCACTCTAACCAGAATGGCAGTGCAGTATAAAAGGTATATTAATACTTTCAGTGAAAGGGGAAAACAGAGGGGGATAGTCCTCAAACAAGGAAAGTTGGGAGTCAGTAAAGTTGTGTAGTTTGTGACTGCATTATGTTTATGTGAGTCAAGATTTGAAACCACTTGGCCAATAGTACACTTTGTGACTCACTCCCAGTTACAAGTTATTTCACATAAAAAGGTTAACATATCCCTCGATTAGATTCCAGGCTGTAACTCACTCCGGGCTATCTGTTATTCTGTAAATAAACGACCCTGAACTCCTCGATTTGATTCCAGGCTGTAACTAACTCCAGGGTATCTGTTATTCTGTACATAAACCATCCTAAATCGCTCGATTAGGTTCCAACCTGTAACACATTCCAGGCTATCTGTTATTCTGTATATAAACCACTCTGAACCCCTCAATTAGATTCCAGGCTGTAACTCACTCTGTGCTCTCTGCTATTCTGTATATAAACCTCCCTGAACCCTGCAATTAGATTCCAGGCTGTAACTCACTGCGGGCTACCTTTTATTCTGTATATAAACCACCCTGAAATCCTTGATTAGACTCTAGGCTGTAACTCAATCCGGGGTATCTGTTATTCGTATATAAACCACCCTGAACCCCTTGATTAGATTCCAGATTGTAACTCACTTCGGGCTATTTGTGATTTGGTATATAACCCACCCTGAACTCATTGATTTGATTTCACTTCCTGACATGTTAAGCTCATGTTCCCAACACAATCTAATCTCAATAATGATTAATGTATCACTGGTCCTCCTATCTTCTGGCACTACCATCATGTTAACTTTCTGATGTTTACGTACATGATTACCTGTAGCAGTGAGTCGCAGGTAGAGAGAGTGGTGCTGAACACATTTGGCACATTTGCCTTAATCAGTCGGAGCACTGAGTATAGGAGTTGTGGTGGCATGTTGCATCTGTACAGGATGTTGGTGAGACCACTTTAAGAATACTGCATACAACTCGGTTTTCTGCAGAAATGACTTACACGTATGTTCCAGGACTGGAGGCTTGAGCTATAGGAAGAGGCTGATTACGTTGAGGTGTTTCCCACTGGAGTGTCAGAGGTTGAGAGGCAACATTATCGAGGTTTATAAAATCAACAGGGGCATGGATATGCTGAACAGCCATGTTCTAATCCCAAGGATAGGGGAGTCCAGAACAAGACAGCATAGGTTGAAGGGGAGAGGGCGAATGATTTCGAAGGGACCTGAAGGTAAATATTTCACACAGAGAGTGGTGTGTGTACAGAAAGTGCAGTCAGAGGAAGTGGTGAAGGCGGGTACAATCACAGGAGGAATATTGGCCAAATGCTGGCAAATGGGGCAAAATCAGATTTGATATCTGATCGGAGTGAACAGATTGGACTAACGGGTCTGTTTCCATTCTGCATGACTCTCTGATTCTATAAGAGGGATGACGAATAATTCTGAAAGGACCTTTCAAGTCGGAATTCTCTTCAGTGGAAGGTTATCGTATCTCTATGTTCACATTGATTGAAAGCTGCATTAGTTAACTATTTGACAAAGAAGTGAGTCATGCACATTGGGACGCAGACAGTAAAGTGGAGCTGAGACCACAACCTGATCAGCTGCAATTTTAGTGCCTGGTGGAGAAGGCTCAAAGTATCTAATGACCCACTCCTGCTCCTCAGTCCCATGTTCCTGTGTTTCATTCAGCCCCTCAAACCTGCTAGACAGGAACAGTTGGAGGCTACTTTCTCCTAAAACCTGTTGCACAGAAACACAGGAGACCATGCATCCCCTCAGTACTGTCCCACACGGTTTGAAGTGAATTGGGAATTGGAAAATCCAGGCTGGGTAGGAAAGAGGCCCCTCATCTCTCTTCACACTGATTCCCCTCTCTGCAACTTGTGCTTCATTTGTTGGTCATGTTGTAGACCCAGATTCAGTGTGAATACAGCCCCCATACCTCACTCAGGGATGGCTCACAAAATCCTCTGGTCCCTCTGTCTGCAACATTCAATAAGAGAACATTCATGAAAATAACACCCACTAACTTTCCAATAACAGAATGTGAGAACATCAGAAACAGGGGCATGTTGTTCACCCCCCCCCCCCCCAAGCCTGCCTTGCCCTTCTTTAAAATCATGACTGATCTGCTGTTCGTCTCAAATTCACTTTCATGTCCAATTCTTCATAGCCCTCAACTCTCTGGCAGGTTAATGTCCATCTACCTCCTCTTCAAATACTTTCAGTCATCTAGCTCCCCGAACCCCCTTGAGGAGAGAAATCCTGACATTCAATCCCACCTGTTTGAAGAAAACACTTGCTGCTCCGATATCATGGCCTACTGATGTGAACAAAAGGCGTTGAGACAAGGGTTCAGGTAAAAATGACTGGCCCCGATATCAAGGCAGTGGTTTCCTTCTGTTGACATCAAGGACCTTAACAAAACTGGACTTAATGGGAATCAGAGTAAACTCTCCAGTGTTTGGGGTCAAACATGACACAAAGGAAGATGGTCATCATCTCAGTCCTGGGTCACCTCTGTGCGAGATCCTCAGGGTAGCTTCGCCTTCACAAACAGCTTCAGCTGCTTCATTAATGTCTCCCCTCCCCACCCTCCCCATCATAAGATCAGAAGTGGGGATGGTCGCTGAAGATTCCACAATGTTCAAAACATTTTGTCACCCGTCAGCTCCTGAGCTGGTCTTTGTCCGTAACTAGCAGGATCCAGACTCTATTGAGACTTGTGCTGTTAAAGTGTCCGTAACATTCATGTAACATTGAGCACTGGCAGGTACTGCACATTGCCACAGTAAAACAAGAGTTCATTCAGCACCTCACGCTGGTTTCACAGGAATATGAGGAAGCCATTCAGCCCATTGGCACTTTTGGAGAAGAACAGAGACAGCCCATTCAGTGCCTCCAGCCTATTACTCAGGAAGAGAAGGAGTCTAGTGTGATGGACCTCACTAGAGCCCCTCGAAAATATTTTAAGGCGGTAGCCTGGATTCTAATGTTTTCTTATTTTAAAGGGAATGTAAAATTTCTGTTCCAGATGCAATGTGACTGGTCAAACTACTCGGTGTGAAGCAAAACACCATTTATTTAAACACAAAAGAGAAAATGAAACCAAAGAAAGAGGAATTTAGAATAACGTAATTCTATTGGACATCTTAACAGAATAATAGATCTAGGAACTATTACTGATTAACTGTTCAAATATAGGGAAATCCCATAAACACAGCCCTTGGCAAAAATAAATATTCAGACATAGATTGTCACAAGTATTTCTCCAATCCAAAAATTAAAAACAGTATCAAGAGAAATTTCAGAGAGAGTAGCAGCCAGGAGACATTCACTGAAGCTTCCAACTCTGTGGAGACCCCAATAGTTTCTGATGTTACTGAGAAACCAAAACCCAGAGATCCTAATCTGTGAGAGCTGGCCACACCCATTCAGGCTGCATTTAAATAAACCTAAGGCCTCCCTAGCTGTTACTCAAGTGGTCTTAACGAGCCAGCTTGGTAACAATCGTTCAATCTCTCTCATAAAATAAACCAGGACAAAATAACCTCCTAAAGCTGCAACACTGTCACACTAGTCAGTACAATGAGCTGTCAAATAGGAACCAGGGTTAACCAGTCAGGCCCTTGGCTCTGTCCAATCAGACGAGTTTGAAGCCAATCACCCCCTTGAGTCACTTACACAGGAGCAGCAGGAGGCCATTCCCACCTCAATGCCCTTACACGGGGGCAGAATGAGGTAATGTTTTTTGATTCCTGATGAATGTCTTATGCCCAAAACGTCGATTCTCCTGGTCCTCGGATGCTGCCTGACCCGTTGTGCTTTACCAGCAATTGATGCGCTACTCTGATCTCCAGCATTGGCAGTCCTCACTGTCTCCTAATTGATGTTCTAACATGATGAACAAGTGGGGCAGAGGCTGCACAGACAGACTGTTCCACGTTGTTCCTCTTGGCTCCGTTGTTTATGATACACATGTGGGACTTTAACATGGTTTTCTAGAGGTGGGCAGGGAAGCCATATGTCTTGTGTGAAGCCTCAAGAAGGCATCTTTCATCCCCGAGAAGACAGTCTGCTGTTCTCTATGTAGGATGGAAGCTGATGGGAATGGCGGCCTGTTTCAGGTGGAAGGTATTGTGGCTGCTGTTGGGGATTGTGAGTAACCTGATGTTCAGTACAGGGTTCACACACCTACTGCACAATAACATGGGGAGAGTTAATTTAGCCAAATAAACTATTAGGAAGGTCACGTTAGACTGATGAATGGACTCTCTAAGTTCAAATAATGGTGATCTTGTTCATGTTGATCTTGTCTAGTGCATGTCCTGTTCAGTGTAACCTGTATGCCTTCCTCTGTCCAAGTCTCTTTCCACCCTATGATACTGTCTGGCCATGCTTACTATGATCTGCCTCCACTGCTCATAAACAAAGTGTTTCCCTGTACTGAGATACACGTGACAATAAATCAAACCAATGAATCCTGGGTAAAGTATGGAATTTCTCTCCCTGTCAATGTCTCTTTTGGAAATAAGAGATCGCTGCCACTCCTCATGTTTCAGTTTCACCAGTTCTTTGTCTCTCACAGCTCTACAGATTGAACACTCAGCTTATTCACTCTGTCCTCATGTTGCTACCACCGGTGTCTGTGGTAAGGGAATCATTCCTTACAAAGGAGATCAAATCTGTAGAGAGTGCCCCAAATGCTCTCTCAGAAAAGCTCTACAACAGCCGGAAGATGGCTTCACTTATGTACCCGCATCATCTTACAATGAAGCACAGCATACCATTGCCTGCACCCATTACTTACACAGGGTTTGATTCAGAGCAGTCAGCATAGACTTGTGAGTGTGAGATTATGTTTCCCAAATTTCTTTGAGTCCTTTGATGAAGTAACCAGGAAGTTTGATGAGGGCAGAGTGATAGACGTAGTCTCTATGGATTTCAGTAAGGCCTTTGATAAGTTTCGACATAGCAGGCTGGTCTGGAAGGTTACATCACGTAGAATGCGGGGGCAACTGGCCAATTGGATACACAGTTGGCTTGATGGTAGGAAGCAGAGGGTTTAGTGTAAGGATGTTTGTCAGACTGGAGGCTTGGTCCATTGCTGTTTGTTATCTATGATTTGGTTGAGAATGTACAAGGTATGATTAGTAAGTTTGCAGATGACACTAAAGTAATTGAGAGAATGATCAGTGAGAATGTTTATCAGAAATTGCAGCAGGACCTTTATCAGGTGGGAAATGGGCCGAGAAATGGCAAATGGAATTTAATATAGAAGCGTGAGGTCTTGCATTTTGGAAATTCATATCAAGGTAGGAGTTTCATGGTGCATGGAAGGATCTTCAAGGGTGTAGTGGGCAGAGAGACCTTGGAGTTCAGGTGCATGGTTCTCTAAGAGTGGAGTCACAGGTAGGCAGGGCAGTGAAGAAGGCTTTTGGCACACTGGCCTTCATCAGGCAGGATATTGAGTATCGAAGTTGGGGCGTTATGTTGCAGTTACACAGGACTTTGGTAAGGCCGCACTTGGGGTATTGTGTTCAGTTTTTGTCACCTTGTTATGGGGAGGACGTTATTAAATTAGAAAGAGATGCAGAAGAAATTTACAAGGACATTGCGAGGATCCAATGGTCTGAGTTAGAGGGAAGGGTTGGACAAGCTAGGACCTTTTTTCGCGTGTAAGAGACTGAGGGAGTCCTTATAGATCTGTATAAAATCACGAGGGGTATGGAGAGGGTTAATGCTCTCAGTCTTTTTCCAAGGTGTAGAGAAACCTGGATGAGAGGGTATCAGTTTAAGGTTAAAGGGAAAGGAATAAAAGGGAACCTGAGGGGCCACTTCTTTATACGGAGGGCTGGTACGTGGATGAGTTGCCAGCAGATATGGTTGAGGGGGGTACATTAACAACATTTCAAAAACATTTGGATAAATATGTGGATAGGAAAGGACTGGAAGCATATGGGCCAACTGCAGGGAAATGCGGTTAGTGTGGATGGATATTTCCAAGGTGGATTCAAACCCCTCTGTTAATTAAACCCAAGCACCCAGAAAAGCTCGCCTCACCTTGTAATCAGTTAAAATATGAGCACACAGATCTCCTACATTCCAGTATTTAAACAAAAATGATCAAGTTAGTTTCTTTACTTTAATAGTGAACACTAAACAACAACTATTCGCAAATACAAGCCCCTCTTTTCTTAGCTACTTACTATCTGTCTCCAACTCTGTAATAATATGCTGTTCCAACAACCCACATATGAAACATTAAAATCCCAAGACCCTACAGTCTCTATCTTCCCGGCTGTGTTCACTCTTTCAGCTGCTGATCTCACTGGGTCATTTTTTTTATTGCAAGTAGGTTTACATGAACATGTGTCTTTGATAGAGAGTGTTTGAGATAGCCAGTTAGCACTCCTGCTCTATAACAGTTGCTCTACTGTTGGATGGCAGCAGCTCTCCCTCCAGTGTTCAAAATACTGGGTTTATGTACTCCCCATGATATAGTAATTCTCATAATTTGATTGCTATCCAGGTGTCCAAACAATAATATTCAAATTCTGTTGGTTTCTGGTATCCTGAGCGTTATTTAAACGCTTTGGTTGGATTTGAATGGCTGTCAAATCAGCAACCAAATCTCAGGTATCCTCAGCTGATTTCTGAGCTAATGGTGACATGTGGAACAGTGTGACCTTTAGCTGGCATCTGTGGCTTTAATTTCTATTCAACAAAACCCGATCTGTCTTAAAGTGCCCATACATGTTTTTGGCTTCATTACACCTTCACGCTTCAGAAAATAAAATGAACCAGCAGAATGAAAAGATGGCTACATTTCTTTTCCTCTAATTCTTAATCCCAACTATATGAAAAATAAAAGTATTAATCTCAGTTATATAATTCATATTAGTTCTGCACACCAATACAACTCTGGAATAAGTCAAATCTTATCTTCACTTTTTCCTTTAAATCCGCGAAAACCCATCTGCTATCACATTGAAGGAGCCACAGCATGCACATTTTGTGAGTTTAAAGTCAGTAAGGTAAGACTCCAATTAAATAGTCTCATATATAATGCGAGAGATTTGGCGTTGTCCACAACCATCTCCGACAATTTGTTTGTCATATACACATTAAAATATAGTCAGGCCAGTGTGAAACTTAATCCTTCTTGTTCAATAATGGAGATTTTGTATTTATTTTCTGGTTGATATTGAGTTTTTTCGACAAGTAGCCAATTAGCCATTCAATTTCATCATCCTCTTTCTGTATCAATACATCGCCGACCCCTATATCCTGAGCATCAAACACAATTTTCAAAGGGTTTCATAATATTTGGTGTAGCTAAACCTGGTGTGGTGATTAATACTGCTTTAAAATTCTCAAATGCCTCCTGGCATTGTTCTGCCCACCACAATTCTGTTTCCTTCATTAATAAATCCATCAGCGGTGCCAATGCACTGCTGAGGTTTGGAATAAACTTCCGATAGAATCCAGTCAGTTCCAAAAATCGAAGTACCTCTTTCTTCAAAAATGGTCGTGGAAATTCCTCAAAGCCCTTCGTCTTTGTTTTCTATGGGATCAACCTTCCATGTCCAATGTAATGTCCCAAGAACGTCACCTCTGCCTTCGCGAGTTCTGTTTTCTTTAAGTTTATTACCAAGTTTGCTTGTTGTACTCGTTCAACATGCTCTGTCGACTGTAAAATGTGAGCCTTCAATCACTTGCTAAAGATCACTACATCATAAAGATTAGCTGCACAATTTGTTCATATGGCCACAACTCTGTTTCTGAGTCTTAAATGTGGCTGGTGCATTATTCATCCATATGAAATACTCGATAACGTTTTTTGTCATCTCTGGTATCTTTACTCGATAGTTTAACTGACTCCACGTTTTTTTTTAATTTGAAAGGGGCCACTAAACCTGGCTTTGAAGAGATTTCTTACCACTGGTGGCAATACTAATACATCATCCCCACGGGAAATCGTCAAAGTTTCAGTGTTTTTATCTGCCACCTGCTTCACTCTATGCTGTGCTCTTCAGATTAAGTTTAGCAAACTCACCTACTCCATCTCCTCTCTCCTTCACTTCATACACATAATCCAGGTGTGAGTTTTCCGACTTCGGTCCTGTCAATTTATATTTAATTAATTTCAAAGGAGCTCTCACTTCATGTACGAATATTATCTCAAAGGAAGTAAAGTGAGTCGATTTATTTGGGCCATCTCTAATGGCAAACAATTTAATGGTGCACCTTTATCCCAATCATTTGGCCAACCCAGACAGTACGCTGTTAACATAGTCTTCAGTGTCTGATGCTAACTTTCCAAGGCTCCCTGGGATTCAGGACGGGACGCTCTTGATTTCAAGTGCTGTTATGCCTAAGCCATCCATGACTTCCTTAAACAGCTGAGCGGTAAAATGAGACCCTTGGTCTGACTGAATCTCTCTGGGCAGCCCACAGCGAGTCAAGAAAGCTACCAACTCCTCCACCTCCCTTTTTGCCTTAACACTCCAATAATGGAATTGCCTCTGGAAATCTGGTAGACACATCCAATATGGTCAGCAAATATTGGTTTCCACTTTTACTTTAGAAAGGGGAGCGACACAATTAATCATAATCCACGTGCAAGGTTCTTCGAATGCAGGAATTGGTACGAAAGGTGCTGGTTTTATTACTGCCTGTTACTTACCTACCACTTGGTATGTTTGTCACGTCGAAAAAAAAACAGCGTCCTTGTGCATTCCAGGCCAGTGGAAATGCCTCTGTACCTTATCCTGAGTCTTCTATACACCTAGGTGACCGCCTGCAGTTAGTTTATGAGCTACCCGTAACACTGTACGTTACTGCTAACACAATCTGGTGCACCTCGGCCCATTTCCCTTCTGCAGTAACCAATCGGGGTCTCCATTTCCATTTTATGATTCTATCTTTAAGTTAATAAGGTTCAACAATATATTCTGATTCCTTTTCTGACTGTGTGCATGTGTATGTGTGTGTGAACGTGTGTGTATATATCTGTTGTAAGTCCATTAGCCTTTCTGGACTAAACCCCTCTGCCTGATCCTCTGCCTGTTCAGTGTTTTCCTGCACCGTTACATCAAACAGGGTGTCAGTTCACTGAGCATCAATTCATTTGTATTTTTCGTTCGTTTTGCCTTCCTGCTGTAACTTATGACAGTAGGATCTTGTTACGACACAGTCTGGAAAAATCCCTGGGTAATTTTCTTTTAAATCACCAATTCCATCGTCTTCCTTTGGCTTCTCCACCACAAGGGGTTCCTATCCCACCTCGCCTCCTGCTAAATAGTTCCCAAGGACAAACTGTATTCCTGGAACTGACACTCTGTTACTCACTGTCACTTTTACTTCCCTAATCTTGATTTGGCATTCCATCCTGATGTTACACAAGCAAATGCTTAATTTCTGTCCCCATTCCACAAAGTAACATGCTCTTGATTAACATGCCAGAAAGAGTGAAAACAAAAATTCATCTCTTATTCTTAGAGGGTGAGAGAAAGTGAGGGCTGCAGATGCTGGAGATGAGAGTTGAAAAGTGTGGGGCTGGAAAAGCACAGCACGTCGGTAGCATCCGAGGGGCAGGAGCGTTAACGTTTCAGGCATAAATGCTTCATCAGGAAAGTGGGAGGTAAGGGAGGGGCAAGGAGGTTGAGAAATAAATGGGAGGGTGAAGGTGGAGCTGGGTGGAAGGGAGCTTGGAAGGCGATAGATAGATGCGGGGAGGGTGAGATGGTGATAGGTTGGAGAGGAGGGTGATAGGACTCCTATCGGTGGTAGGACAGCTGGAACCCTCAAACTGTATAGCATCAACGTTGACTTCACCAAATTCCAAATCTCCTCTCCACCAAACTCTCCCAAATCTAACCGTACAACCTAGCACTGCCCTCTTGAACTGCCCTAACTGTCCATCTTCCTTTCCACGTATCGACTCCATTCTACCCTCCAACATATCACTATCACTCCCACCTATATCTTCTTATTGCCTTCCCAGTGACCCTCCCACCAGCTCAGCTATTACCCTCGTATTTATCTTTCAGCCCCCTTGTCCCCCCGCCATGTCCCTGACGATGGGTTTCTGCCTGATATTCGATTGTCCTGCTGTTTGGATGCTGCCTGATCTGTTGTTCTCTTCCGGAGCCTCACTTCTCAACTATTAGAGACTGAGCAGATCCCGTATCGCACAAAATTATAACTTCTTGTCCTTCTCCCCCTGTTCTTTCTGAGTAAACTTTATCTACAGAGGTGAATTCTTTAGAGAGATCAGGCACTGCCTCCATACCCAGCCCTTGCCTAGGCTGTTCAATTTCCTGTAGCTCCTCGGCTCCATTTGGGGTCTCCTTTACCAGTTTCATTAATGCCACTGGGGTTAGCCTTTTTTACCACATCTTTCCCCAAAGTGTCTTCCTTTAACGCCCAGCACGGTGTGTCCCAGCTTACTGCAATGAAAACAACTTTTTCCCTGTGCCCTTCTTAAACCACCAACACTGTAATTTTATGTGTTCCACTCCCTTTTAGTGAGAGCACCTGAGGCCTTTCACCACCTTTCAACCCCTTTGGGCTTCGTTCTTCACCTATGGTAAACCATTGTGAGCTACTGTTCGCTTTGTAATGTGTGATCGTCCCTTCTCCCAATTTCTATCCCTCACAGGATGAAATTCCTGCCAGAAGCTAAATTTCATCACATGCCACAATGCATATTTACCTGCCCTTTCTGCCGCACTTCTCACTTCTTGAACTTTCTATTCATTCACATTAATTCGTACAATCTCTGGAAGTGAGTCCTTTAACTTCTCCAGCAGATTAATCTCCCTTCAAGCCTCACAGGTCTTATTCATTTTTAAGGCCAGCACCCACCTATCAAAATGACTGTGATTAATTCTTTCAATCTCAATATAGGTCTGATCTGGTTGCCTCTCTATTTTTCTGAACTTCTGTCTATATGCTTCTAGTACCAATTCATGTCCAATAAAAATAGCCAATTTGACATCTTGATAATCTCTTGACCCCTCATCTGATAGTGCTGCACATACCTCACCAGCTGTGCCCACCAGCTTAGTCTGAACTAGCATTACCCACAAGTTCACTGGACACGTCATCTGACTAGCCATTGTTTCAAATGAAATAAAAACGTTTTGACATTTTGCTCATCGAAATATGGCAAGTTACTAACCTAGTTGTATACATCCCTACGTTCTCCCTTCATCTCCATCCTGTTAATTGAACTTTCTTGTCTAATTCCCAACTTCTGAATTTCAAATCTCCTCTCTCTTTCTTTTTAGTCGCTTTCTCTTTCGTCTCTCTCTGTTTCCGTCCCTTTATTTATCTTCTAACTCCAGTTGCCACATTTGCAATTTAAGTTTTTATAACTACTGCTGTTCCCTATTTCTCTGATACATCAAAGTGCTTAACCAACTCCATTACAATTTCAGCTTCCCTTTTCTCCGTGGTTAAACCCAATTCCAACCTACTTGCTAATTCTAAAAAATGTCCTCTTTCTGCCTTTCTAAACTTACTTGGAAAATTTGGGAACCTCTTTAGTAATGTTAAAAGCCATTTCCCTCACTTTTCATTTAACTAACCACAAGTAACAAAATTAAATGAATTTTCCCACTGGTTTTATTTGAAGATCAAAGTCACTAATTGCAATGAGTTGGAATTTACTGGGACCTGTCGTATTTCAAATCTGTTCAAGTCGGTCCAAGTGCCACACGGCAAGGCCCCAAACTGTTATGACATCAATGTCGAACCCCTCTGTTAATTAAAATCACACACCCAGAAAAGCTCACCTGACATCATAATCTGTCAAAACATGAGCCACAGAGAACTCCTAAATTCCACTAATAAACAAAAAAATAACAATTTATATGTATGCAAGTTAGCTCGCTGAGCTTGAAGGTATGTTTTCAGAAATTTCGTCACCATGACTCGGTCACATCATCAGTGAGAATCTCCGCTGAAGCTCTGGTGGTATGTCCCGCCTATCTATTTATAGGTCTTGATTTCTTAAAGTGGGTGGTTTCATTTATGGTTATTTTAACAAGAGAATGTAGACATGATCTAAATTGATGCGTTTATTGATGGACTTCTGGTTAGAATACTATTCCTCTAAGAAGGTCCTTGCGTGTCTTCGTATGTGTGTGTGCTTTGTACCAGTCAAAGTGGTGCCCTTCTTTGTCTGTATGTATGGAACATAGTATTAGTGCGTCATGTCTTTTGGTGACTAGTTGGTGTTCATGTATCCGCGTAACCCAACAACAGGACAGTTTCAATGGTGGAACAATGATTTGATATCCACTGTTTAATCAATGTGTGTGTGCAGATAAGTCGCATTTTTCATATGTGTGCAACACATTGTAAATGAACAACAGAGACACAGTTAACGAAAAATGATGCATATGATGTATAAAATTGATAAAACATTAAAACATGTTTTGATCCTCTCAACGTTCCCTCCTTTTCTGGCATTCCCAACTCTAATCTCTCATTCTCACCAGGATCTGTGCTCCAAATTCTTGATTCTGGTGTCTCAACTTATTTCAGTTAATCCCCTTTCTACCGGGACTTCAATATGTTGGCCTGCTGGGTTCTTTCCAAAACTAGTGTCTGTCATATTATTGGAGATAAATATTCTGGCATCAGACTCAGCATTTGAACATATTACTCTGTTGTACATGCACTGTACAAAGGAACACAGCACACAGGCATTGCCAAAACATTGGGGGATGTTCATCTACTTCTTTCGATAATGTGGTTGCCTCATTTTCCATATTTCCATATCTATATCTTCTCTCTCGTTCTCCCTTTGTATCTAGTTGAGAAATCCACCAATTATTCTTCGTGTCCCATCTCCCAAAACTCGTTCTTTCAGTTTATATCTAATGCTCTCTTCAAGATGTAATTTGGTATAATTAAGCAATGTAACTACAAAGACATGCGGGAGGAGGTGGCCAGAGTTCATTGGAAGGGGAGCTGAGCAGGAAAGACCATGGAGCAGCAATGGGAGGAGGTTCTGGGGATAATTCGAAAGATAATACCAGAAATGCAACCCCAAGAACTTGAAACATACTTATGGGAGAACAAGGCAGCCATGAGTGATAATGCATCAAACCAAAAGAGGAAACATACAATGTGGTGAAGATGATTGAGAATCCAGAGAATTCATTGGCTCTGAAACTACATAAGGCTGGCATCACTGACACTACAGAGCTGTTAATCATGATCAGGGAAAGAAACAGAGGAAACACATTGACTTTTAACACAGAAGATGGTATTTCTCAAGGAAAAAGATTCAGGTGAATTAAACATTTGTTTTAAGATCAGTTAAATCCTTTTGCGGAATGTGTCAGGTTGGAAGCAAGACCCAGGAAGAGAGACCCTCAGCAGAATGAGAGTATGAAAATGGAAGCATTGCCACATCAGAAACCAGGTTAGGTCACTGAGTGCAGGGCTGATGGGTGAATGAGTCTCAGTGAGAATTGGGGAACAGACAGCAGAATTGCATTGCAGATATTGCAGCTCGAAACTGCGTATTCACGTAGTGCTGTAGACCACAGCAGCAGGAGAGGCAGACATGCATTAAACCACAACCTGTAACTTTTTACCAGGGAAACACCTCAGTCTGTCATTACCATCAACACCATCAATGGCTCAGTGACGAGTGTGGGTGAACATGTCAGAGTCAGATTCACATGAACTTTAACCTGATGCTAACTCATTTAAGCTAACGGACTTGACCAACAGATCTGAAAGAAGCCCTGCAGTCCTGCCACATTCAATCATAAATAGTGATGGACGATTAAACAAATGACTGGAGGAGTGGGCTCCACAAACATCCCCATCCTAAATAATGGAACAGACCTGCACATCAGTGTAAAAGAGAAGGATGTTTTATCTGCACCATCTTCTGTTGAGTCGATGATACACATCACCCTCATCATGATGCCCACAAAATCACTGATGCTAGTCTTCAACCAATTTGATTCGCTGCACGTCACATGAAGAAACAGGTGAACACAGTAGATACGACAAAGGCAATGGGTCCTGACTCCATTCCTGCAATAGGACTGAAGACTTGTGCTGCACAGCAAGCTTTGTCCCTGGGGAAGCTGTTGCATTCCAGCTCCAACTGTGACATCTCCCTGGCAATGTGGAATATTACTCAGCTGAGTCCCGTCCCCTAAAACGGGAATAATTACAATCTGACCAATTATCACCTCCTCAGTCCCATCATGACGGTCAAATTGGTGGGAGTTCTTTTTGACAGAGCTTTCAAGCAGCACAGAAATAACCTGCTCAGTGTGGTTTCCGATAGGTCCCCATGTGGAGATGGTGCTGTTGTGGTAATGTCACTGGATTACTAATCCAGACCAGGCTAATGCTCTGGCAGTGGGTGGAAGTTAAAAACAATTAATAAAATATCGAGATCTCAAATCTGGGGTCAGTAACAGTGACCTTGAAGCCAATATGGATTGTAAACAGAATTTCCTTCTCAAAAGTACTTTTAGGAAGTGAATCTCCCATGATTTCCTGGGCTGGCCTAAAAGTGACTCCAAAGACGCTGACATGTGATAAACATTTCAATGGTCTCTGAAATTGCCAAGCAAGGGCACTCATTTGTATCAAACTACGCCGAGGTCTGAAAGGATGAAACCGGACAGAACACCCGGCCTCAGCATCAGTGTCAGAAAAGGGAATGGGAACACAGTCCTGTCGATCCTGCAGAGACCTCCTTCCTAACATCTGAGAGCTTGTGACAGCATTTACAGAGCTTTCCCACAGACTGCACAGAAACATCGGGAATGGAAAACACATTTAGCCTCCCCATTCTAGTTCATGGAAAAAATCTCCTCAATGCACTTAACCCACACGATATACATATTCGTTAATGTGAGTAACCTTGTGAAGCCACAAAATAGTACGTTTGGTTCATCGAGTTTGCTACCCAATTCAATATAATGATGGTTGGCCCTTCATTTCCCCACCGTACTCCTGCTCTCCCACCATCCCTTTACTGTCTCTAAATCCTTATTTATAAGCAGTGTCTCGGTTTCCAGGTGCGAGCGTATTCCCCAAGTTCCCCAGTCAGCGAGAGCAGACATTTATTATCATTTCAATACAGAGTGACTGCCTGTACCTAATACTGTTTTACAAGTCCCAGCCAGGGGAATTATCATCCCTGCTTCCAATCTGTCTCACCCTGTCAGAGTTTTGTATATTTCACTGAGATCTCCACTCATTTTCCTAAACCCCATGAAATACTGGCCCAGTCACCCCAAAGTCTGCTCCCACAACAAGCCTGTCATCCCAGAGATCAGTCTGGTCATCCTTCACTGCTCTCCATCAATGTCAGGTTTGTCCTTTATTAGGTAAGGAGACCAAAACTACACACAATACTGCACAGTGTTCGAGATGGGATCTCACCAAGGCCCTGTACAGCTGCAGTAAGACACCTTTTCTCCTGGACTCACATGCCCCTGAAATGAAGGTCCACACACCATTTATCTTCTTCACTGCTTTCTGTTTCTGCAATATTCCTTTCAGCGACTGGTGTACAAGGAGATGTAGATCCTTTTCAGTGTTACAGCTCCCCACTTAAAGGGTCTGTATACACTGGTCAGCGTGCCAATGCCATGCCCAGTATTGACATCTGGTTTCAGAACTCTCTGCGCTGCAGGGACTTCAGAGGTTTATGCAGAAGGAAAGAACAAACAGGAGCATACGTCCCTTTGTAGATCAACATGTTTCAATCAATCCTTTCCAAATGGTAGGCTGCCTATTTATCGTTTCCACCAAAGAGCACACCGTCACCTCTATCCACATTGTGCTCCATCTGCCACGTATTTACCCATTCACTCCACTTGTCTAAGTCTTCTTGGTGCTTTTTTACATCCTCCTCACCCACTCACAATCCCACATCCGTTAGTGCTGTCAGCAGGCTGGGATATATTGTATCTGATTCCAGCAACCAAATGTTTAAAGGGCATTTTGAACAGCTGGGCCCCAAGCACCGATCCCTGCGACACCTCAGCAAACTTCCTGTTAATTTCTATTTATTTATTTCATGAATCTGTGTATGACTGGTTCGGCCAGCATTTATTGTCCGTCCCTAGTTGTCCTTGAGAAAGTGGTTCTGAGTTGCCTTGTTGAACGCTGCAGTCCACCTGCTGTGGTTGACCTCCAATGCCATTAGGGAGGGAATCCCAGGATTCTGACCCAGTGACTGTGAAGGAGCGGTGATAAATTTCCAAGTCAGGATGGTGAATGGCTTGAAGGGAACATGAAGATGATGGTATTCTCATACATCTGCAGCCCTTGTCCTTCTAGATAGACATGGTTGTGAGTTGGGAAGATGGCATCTGAGGATCTTTGGTCAATCATTTCATTGTAGCATGTAGATAGTAAAACACTGCTGCTGCTGCTGCTGAGCGTTGATGGTGGAGCATTGTGGATGAAGGGACAGTCAGACTGGCTGCTTTGTCCTGGATGGTATAAAGGTTCTTGAGTGTTGTTGGGGCTGCACTCATCCAGGCAAATTGGGAGTCTCCTATTACACTTCTGAATTATGCATTGTAGACAATGGAAAGACTTTTGGAAGTCAGGATGTGAGTTACTCGCTGCAGTATTCCTTGCTTCGGACCTGCTCTTATAGTTACTGTGTTCATGTGTCGAGACCAGTGAGTTTCTGAGCAATGATTACCCACCAGGAATTTGACACTGGGGATTCAATGATAGTAACACCATTGAATGCCAAGGGCAGGTTTGATTGTATGTTATTGGTGATGGTCATGGTCTGGCATTCGTGTGGGCTGAATATTACTTGCCACTTGTCAGCCTGGATACTCTCCAGAACTTGTCGTGTTTGAACATGGACTGCTTCAGTATCTGAGGAGCCACAAATGTTGCAGAACATTGTACAATCATTGGCAAAAATTCCCACTTCTGACCTTAAAATGGAAGGAAGATCATTGATGAAGCAGCTCTGAAGATGTTTTCGGTCACTGCCCGAGGGACTCCTACAGATTTGGAGCTGAGTTGACTGACCTCCATCAACCATGACCATCTACCTACGTGTCAGGTATGATTCTAACCAGCAGGGATTTTGCCTCTGATACCCATTGATTCCAGTGTTGCTAAGGCCCCTTGTTACCACACAGGGTCGAATGCAGCCTTGACTTAAATGGCTGTAACTTTCACCCTACCTCTGGAATTCAGCTCTTTTGTCCATGTTTGAACCATGGTAATGAGTCAGGAGCTGAGTGGCCCTGGTGGAGCCCAAACTGGGCGTCATTGATCAGGGTATTGCTGAGCAAGTGCTGCTTAAAAACACTGAGACCTTCCACCCCTTTACTGATGATCGAGAGTAGACTGACGAAGTGGTATTTGGCCGCATTGGATTTGTTCTCCTTTTTATATACAGGAGATACTTGGGGTAATTTTCCAGATAATGTGGAAAAATCATTGTTGTAACTGTATTGAAACAGTTTGGCTAGGGGAGTGGCAAGTTATGGAGAACACATTTTCAGTACTATTGCCAGAATGTTGTCAGATTATGGACCCTATGGAGTATCCAGTATCTCCAATCCTTTCTGGATATCGTGTGGACTGAACCAAATTGGTTGATGACTGGTAACTGAATTGCTGAGGACCACTGGAGGGGGCTGAAATGGATCATCCACTCAGCATTTCTGACTGAAGATTGTTGCGAATTCATCAGCCTTATCTTATACACTGAAGGGCTGGGCTCTTCCATCATGGAGGAAGGGGTTATTTGTGGAATCTCTTCCTCCACTGAATTGTTTAATTGTCCCCAACGTTTCTCGACAAGATGAGGAAGGACTGCAGAACTTAGATCTGAACCGTTGCTTATGCGATCACTTAGCTCTGTCTATCACTTACTGTTTATGCTGTTTGCTGCACAAGTAGTCCTGATTGGTGGCTTCACCAGGCTGACACCTCATTGTCAGGTATGCCTGGTGCTGCTCCTGCCATCCTGCACACTCCATTGAACCAATGTTGATTCACTGGATTGATGGCAATTGTCGCAAGGGGGATATGCCAGGCCATGAGGTTATGTGGGAGTACAATTTCACTGCTATTGATGCCCCACAACAACTTATGAACATCCAGATTTGAGCTGCTAGATCTGGTCGAAGTCTGCCCTATTAAGCACCGTGATAGTACCACCCAGTATGGTGGAGGTTATTCTCAATATGCAGGTGTGACTTTGTCTCCACAATGACTATGCGGTGGTCACTCTTACCGATACTGTCATGGACAGATACTTCTGCAAATGGCAGATTAGTAAGGCTGTGGTCAAGTATGTATTCTCCTATTGTTGGTTCCTTCATCACCTTCCGCCAGCTATATCCTTTAGGACCTGGCCAGCTTGATCAGTAATGCTGTTGCTGAGATACTGTTGGTGGTGAACATTGAAATTCCCCACCCAGATTACATCTTGCGTATGTGCTACCTTCAGTGCTTCCTCCAAGTGTTGGTCAGCATGGAGGAGTACTGATTCATCAGCTGAGAGAGGCTGGTACATGGTAATCAGCAGGAAGTTTCCTTTCCCATGTGCAAACTAATGCCATGAGACTTCATGGGATACAGAGTCACTGTTGAGGACTCCCAGAGCAATTCCTTTCCAACTGTATCCCACTGTACCGCCACTTCTGCTGTTTCCATCCTGCTGATGAGACAGGAGATATCCGAGGAAGGTGTTGGGGAGTCTGGGACATGGCCATACTCACAGAATCAAACCTTTCAGAAAATGTCAGGCTGTTGCTTGACGAGTCTGTTTATTTCTATTCACTGTTTCCTGCCAGCTGTCCTATTCTAGAAACATGTCCATATATTCGCCCCAATCCACTCAGATTTGATTTTGCAAATTGAGCTTGTAGCTTTACCAACATTTTTCTAAAAATCATAATGTTTTACATCATTGCTTCTCTTTCATTTTTCTCCCAGTTTGTTTCTCAAACATAATTCCCATTTCATAAATTTATGTTAGTGTTGTCTATGACCATTACTTTCCGCCGCAATAATTTACCATTACTAATAATTTACCAAAACCATTTACTAACTATGTTCTATGTTCAATGTACTCTATCGTTTTCACACACCAGACTCGGGTTCCCTTGTATTGTTAGAAAGTTTTGTGAAGACAGAATGGAAGTAGTGGCTTCATAGTTCTGCTATTTCCATGATCCCCATTTTCCATTCTCTGGTTTCAAACAGTAAGGAAACTGCACTTGTTTTCTCATATTTCTAACATTGACGTAATTTAAATAGCAAATACAGTTCACTATTATAACCCTTATGAATATAACTCTTCAGAAACTCATCAATTCCTGCCTTAGACTGCTCAATAATTGACCTTCCACACCATACACTCACAGGGGCATAGACTCTGTGCCGACAGAAATACAGCACGATCTATACTAGTCCCACTTTCCTACACCAGGCCCATACCCTGGAATGTTATGACACTTCCAATTGCTCGTCCAAGTGCTTTTTAACAATTGTGAGATGATCATTCCCCTCTCAGGAAGTAATCCCAGAACCCCACACCTCGAGGTGAAATAATGTTTAAATCATCTCTGTACCTCACACTTTTCATTTTAAATGTGTGCTCCTTTGTTTTTGACCCTCTCACTAAAAGGAACAGCTGCTCTCTATCCACCCTGTCCGTATCCCTCATAATCATATCCTTCTGAATCACTAACCCCTCAGCTTTCTCTGCTCCAAAGTAAACAACCTGACTTATCAAGCCTCTCTCCATAGCTGATATGCTCCATCCCAGGGAACATCCTGGTGAATCATCTCTGCACGATCTCCTGTACAATCACATCCTTCCTGGAATGTGGTTCCCGGAGCTACATACGGTATTCCATTTTGTCTGAACCAAAGCCCTGTACTGCTCTTATAATCTACAAGGAGAAAGTGAGGACTGCAAATGCTGGAGATTAGAGCTTAAAAACGTGTTGCTGGAAAAGCGCAGCAGGTCAGGCAGCATCAAAGGAGCAGCAGAATCAACGTTTCGGGCATAAGCCCTTCTTCAGGAATCTGCCCGAAACATCGATTCTCCCGCTCCTTTGATGTTGCCTGACCTGCTGCGCTTTTCCAGCAACACATTTTTAAGCATTAACCTGTCCAGTCACATTCAGGGATGTGTGGAGAAGCACAATCTGAGCTTCCCAGTGTGCTGCCATTCATTGAGTACTCCCCTGTTGGTTCCTTCTCCCAAAGTGCATCACCTCATATTTATCAGGGTTACATTCCACCTGCCATTGATCTGCCCATCTGACCATTCCATCTGCATCTTCCTGTAACTTAAGGCCTTCCTCCTCACTGCTAACCACCCAGCCAATCTTTATGTCAAACATACACTTACCTATCACACCTCCCCCACTCTCCACCTAGCCCCCTCCACATTCACATCTATATTTTGTTATGAAACAATACACAAACAATAAGGTACACAGCACTGATCCCTGTGGTACACCAGGGGACACTGGTCTCCAGTCACACAAACAGCCTTCTCCCACCACCCTCTGTCTCCTGCCACTAAGACAATTTTCATTGTAACTTGTCAAGTTATCCATCATATTGTGAGATTTTACTTTATTTTTCAGTTTCCCAGCTGGAAATTTGTCAAAGGCCTTCCTACAATACTAAATAATCGACCTCCTCAAACGAATTCAATCAAGTCCATTGGATGTGACTTCCTTCTGATAAAGTCATGATAATTATCCCCGATCAAAGCTTGTGACTCTGATTGGAGTTCGATTTTATTCTTCCCTATTTTATCCAGTAGTTTCATCAACAGTGATCTAATACTCACTCGTCTATAGTTCCTTGGTCTATCTCTCCCACTCTTACTGTGAAGTGGAATCATATTAGCAGTTCTCCAGTTCTCTGGCACCTCCCCTATAGTCAGATTCGAAATAAAATATTCAGTCAGGGTCTTTCCTCCTTCGACCCCAACAGCCGCCTGTGATACAACTCATTCAGACATGGAGATTGGTCAAAATTTGTACAGAACAAAGCCTCAAATCCTTTCTCATGTTTTACATCAATCTGTTCAAGAGCTTCCCAGTCCATCTTCTTGAATTCTGCACCTGCCTCCTCCTTCTTCCAAGTAAAATAGATGTGAAGGTCTCATGTAACAATCCATCAATGTTCTCCAGCTTGACACACAGATTGCCACTTGGTTTCTAATGGACACTAACTGTTTGCTGATTATTCTGTTCGACTTGTCCGTGTGGAATATCGTGGGATTCTCCTTTATCTCACCTACTTGTTCTTCTTCATGTCCCTCTGTTATTCAGTCCTTTCGATGTTTCTAAGATTCACCACAATGAACTCTCATGTTTTGAAACTCGAGATTACAGGCTGAGGTTCCCCATCAGACAATCTTGCCATTTTACGGATTAATCTGGATAATACCTTTTGCAGTTCCTCTGTAGTCAGTATATTCTTTCTTAGATTGGGACTCCGACCAATACACAATATTCTACGTTTAATCTCACCAACGCTCGATGCAACTGGGGCACGACATCCTCTATCTTCCAATTACATTCACATGACTGTAAACCTAATTTTTACTTTCCCATTTGCATATGTTCTTCCCAATACCTCCCCCTTAAATTTTTCTTATGAACTTGCTGTGGGAGTTCTTTTTTTAAAAGCTCATGAATATCCAACTATGCGTTATCCAATGGTTCATCATTGCCTATGTCCACAAGAATCATCTTCAAACCACTCCAAATAATGTTTGACATTTCTGGTTTTCCTTCCATCGGTACATTCTCACACTCCCCAGTTATGTTATTACCTTCTAAATATCTAGTAACATGTTCTTTGTAATCGAGTCCAACAGATACCTGACTGCGGATGACAAGATAACTGGTCTGTAGTTCACCATTCTCCAAATTCCTCCTTTCTTAAACTGTTGGATAATATTTATAACCTTTGCCTTATCCAGATTGGCTAAATGCCTTTCGGGAATGTGTCGGAAAATAAAGTGAAAATCCACGATGCAATCAACTTGTCTATTGCTGCTTCCTCTGAAATTCTTGTATGATGTGCATCTAGTCTGTCAGATTTATAAATACTCAATCCAGCTTTCTTTTCAAAGATAACCCCAACACTGATAAGAATGATCTTAGACTTTACTTACACAAGTCCCATGTCACTTGGTATTTCTGGGAGAATTTCTGAACATTCTTCCATGAAGATAGACACAAAGAAACTGTTTCTTTTCCCTGCGATTTCTCTGTTCTCTGCAATAAATTATCCTGAAAGCACACCTACTGTTCCACATTTGACCTTGTTTTTATTTTTTTCAGACATCGATAGACGCTTTTTAGAAGTCTTTATGTTTTTCTTTCATTTGCACGCTTTTTCTCTTTCTGATTTTCTTCTCAGTTTCTTGATCATCCTTTGCTGGGTCCTACATTTCACTGAATCCACTGGCTTACTGCAACACTTGGCATTTTTCGAAGCTGCCTCCTTTCATTCAATAGGTAGATGAAGGTGGGGTTGAAAGTGACAGTCAGAGAGGAAGGCGGGTGGAACAGACTGATAGGGAGGAAGATGGACACATAGGAATGTTCAAAAAGGCGGTGCTGATTTGGAAGTTTGGAGTAGGATAAGGTGGGATTAGGGGAAATGGAGAAATGGGGAAATCCATTATGATCCCCTGTGGTTGGATGGTCCCATGGCAGAAGAGGAGGCTTTCTTCCTCCAGGCTTCTGGTGGCTTGGATTTGGCGATGGAGCAGGCCCAGGATCCTCATGTACTTGGCAGAGTGGGAAGGGGAGTTAAAGTGCTCAGCCACAAGATGATGGATTTATTCAATGTGGCTGTCCTAGAGATATTCTCTGAAATGATCCACAAGTTGACCTCCTGCCTCACCAATGTAGAGAAGACCACATTGGGTTTAATGGATGCAATAGATGAGGCATTCTGTCTCCCTTCGTCACCTATCACTTTCACCCCACCTTCACCTACCTATCACAATCCCAGCTACCTCCCCCCTGCCGCACCACCTTCCCATTTATCTCTCAGCCCCCTTGGTCAAGAAGCTTCATTCCTGATGTAGGGCTTATGCCCGAAACATCGATTTATCTACTCTTAGTATGCTGCCTGACTGTGCTTTTCCAGCACCACACTCTTCGACTCTGATCTCCAGCATCTGTAGTCCCCACTTTCTCCTCACACCTTCATGGCTTGCATGACTCAGGTTTATAACGGTTACTTCAAATAAAACAAAAACTGTCGTGTACTTGAACGAAAAACAATACATTGTGGTCATTGTTCCCAAAAGGTCCTTGACAGCAAAATTTTCAATTAACTCTTCTGATCACTCAACACCAATTCCTAAATAACCTGATCTCGAGCTCAGTGCTCGACATAATGTTAATGTAAACCATTTCACACGTGGTTATGAAATCCAGTTTTCCCAGCATTAGCACTCAATTGGGTTAACACAGTTTGGATATAATTTAAACAGTATGTTATTACTGAAGTACACACAAATGTGTATATCATTTCCTGTTTTATAACATGTCCAACATTTGTATTGCAGCTTTCACTTTGATACATAACTCCCATCAATGTTTGCTCCTCCTTGCTGTTTTTGCGCTACACCTTACTAGATTCTGTGGAATCTGAGCAACGTGGGTTCTGGGGAGAATAATGGTAGAGATCATCTCGCCACATCATTTATGATCTTCTCAAACTTTAATTTCTCCAGGTCTCCCATTATGCCGATGGAGTAGAGAAGGACAATGATCTTCCAACAATGCTCTGTTTCCCCCAGAGAGCTGAGACAACTCTAACCTGGGTGGGAACTTTACAGCAGGCTGGTAAAGTGTTGCTGCTGCTGTACAGGTTCTTAGTGAGATGACATCTGGAGTAGTGTGTACAGATTTAATCTCTTCAATGAAGAAAGGATGTTGTTATATTGGAAGCAGCTCAGAGATGGTACCCTCAACTGATTCCTGCAATGAAGGTGCTAGCTTATACAGAAAAGATGATCAGGTTGACCCAGTAGCCATTGGAGTTTACAAAACTTAAAGATGATCTTATTTGAACATAGATGACAGAAGGAGTCAACAAATGAAGAGAATTACGCAGATAGTGGAGTAATCCATTCCGTTCTCTAGCCTGTTACACAGGAACAACAGGAGGATACTCAGGCATTGATCCTGCTACATCAAAACAGGATGAGGCTATTCAGCCCCTGGAGCCTGATATACATTTACAGAAGGAGGTCAATCAGCCACTCGAGACTATAACAGTAGGCCATGCTGCACCAATATCCTGTGAAACAGCAACAGGATCAGTCCATTCAACCTCCTCAAGTCTGTAACATAGGAACTGGAAGAGATCACACAGTGACTGGAGATTTGTTACACTGGGATAACAGGAGGCCATTCAGACCTACCGAGCCTATTGCAAGGGAATTGGATAAGGATAAAAACTATCTGAGACTTCTTTCATGAAAAGGAAGAGGTCAGTTAGACACGTGTCTGTTGTATGGGAACAAGAGAAGACCAATCATTCCCACATTCCCATCTCCGGTATACATGAGGAGACCGTTCAGCATATCCACCTGTTATGGAGAAGTATGAGAAGACCCATCAGCCTCTCAAAATGTTACACAGCAACAGGAAGATTCCATACCTCCCAATCTTCTAAAGCATCAACTTGAGGAGGTCATTCTGGCCTTGGAGATGACAAAATGGGAACTCCAGAAAGATGTCAGCCCATCGCGTTTGTACACCAGCAGGATGATGAGTCCATTCAGCCACACATGGCTCTTTCACAGCAATTGGAGCAGACCTTTTAAAGCCTTGTGCCCATTAAACAGGAATTCAAAGAAAACGTAAAGGCTGTCGAAATTGAAGAACTTATAATAATGGTATACATTAGGGACGAAAGTGTAACAATAAACTATTGTAATTTAAGGCGAATTGTTGCAGTCCATTGTTCAGGACATTTGCAAAGTTAAACTACAATCCGTCAGATTCAACATGGTTTTACAAAGGACAAATCAAGTTTGAATTGTTTGGTTGAGTTATTTGAAGATGTCAAAAACAAGGTGGATCGTGGGAGATGGAACATATCTGGTCTTCCTGAAGGCATCAGATATGTCACTTCTCCAAAGAGTAAATGGTAAGATCAGACAACATGGGTTTGGTGGTAATTTATTAGCTTGGATGGAGGATTTTTTAACCAACAAAATGCAGTCACATGGAATAAATGTGTCATTTTAATTTTGCCAAATGCAATTTGTGGGGTGCCACTGATTTCAGTGCTCATGCCTCAACCATTTGCGATCGATGATATTACTGTACTCGGTTGATGGGATAGTAAATATGATGCCACATTTTCAGATGCCACTAACATCAGTGGGAAATTACTTCGGAATGATGATGCAAAAGATTTTAAAACTATATGGATAGGTTGGGTGAATGGGACAACATTTGTCAAGGAAAATTAATGTGGATAAATATGGGGCTATTCAAGTTGGCCAATATAATAGAAAGACAAATTATTATCTAAATGGAGAGAAAGTTCAAAGTGCTTAGGTGCAGAGGGATCTGGGTGTCTGCTTGAATATCACAGAAAGCCTGCCTGCGGGTACTGCAAGTAATGAGAAATGCAAGCATAATTTCAGTGTTTATTTATAAAAGAATAGAGTAGAAAGGTAGGGAGTGTTGGTGTAGCTATGCAAGGCATTAGTGAGGCTGCAACTGGAGTATACAGGAATAATGGAAGGAAATATGAGAATGAAGCATTTCCATTGGAGGCAATTCAGAAGAGCTTCATTAGATTGATTCCATATTTGAAGTGAATGTCTTATGAAGAGAAATTGGGCTGTTTAGGCCTATACTCTCCAGTTTATAAGAATGAAAAGAGATCTCATTGAGGTCTGTAAAATGCTAAAGGTAATTGAATGTGTAGATATGGAGTGGATTTTTATTCATGTGGCGCAATCTACAACGAGAGGCTGGAGTTTTAGGATGGAGAGATAGCAGGAAAGTGGAACAGAGGCCGGGGTGACATAAGACTCATCGAGGAGTTAGATTCCTCACAGATGCTCCTTGTTCTTATTCAACCCTTTCTGTGTTGCACAGGAATGGGGAAGGACTGGGCATCATACAGGAGCAGGCACTCAGGATAAATCAGTCTCAAATCAATTGGAGGGAATATAACCGGTGGAGTCACAAAGTGACCAGCGCTGGGTTCTCAACTATTTACAGTCTATATTAATGATCAGGAGGATGGAAGAGATATTCAGATGCTGAGTTTGGTGATGTCGCTGTGGTAAGCAGGAGATTAAATTATCAAGAGAGGATGGAGAGTCTGCAAATAGATTCAGAGAGGTAAAGGCAATAGATAATAATTTGGCAGGTGGAATTTAACATGATATAACCTGTCATTCCATATACAGGAATAATGGAAGGAAATACGATACTGAAGTGGAGTGGGATTAGAGGACATAATGATATTGGGTACTGGGGGTTTCCCACAGACCCGTTCAGACATGGGAGGTTTTGCTCCATCCCTGATCGTCTGCTCCCACACACTCCAAGTGACCCCATTGCTCTCTGTACACATGGAATACTTTGATGTGGTTGATTGCTGGAGGGGATAATGTTTTGAAACATGCATCAAGGGGACAGCCTTTATCCAAGATATATTCATTTCTTTCTACGTGGAGACCTGATGACGATGGGAATGACTGACTGCTTCTGAATGAAGAGGCGGTGACTGCTGCCAGGACAGTGGGTATTCACCAACATGATGTACTGTGCATGGGCATACTGTAACATTAATAGAGAGAGAGAGCTCCTTCGGTTCCTCTACCTCTCCCCATTGACATGGCTACTCCGCAGATGTCATGTACACCATCGGGAATCCAACTATACTGGAAACACCCGGCAGCTCCCTGCTGTGGGAGAAACAATGTATTTACCTCATCCACTATATATATCCTCCATCACCCAATGGTGATATTGATGTTGAGATACTGGGAGATGATGGATATGTCACCTAGTCCCGTCTGGAAAGTTCTGGATTATAGAAGCTGAATGAAACAGTGACCCTAACAGCCACTGGCAGCACCATCCTCCCCCTGGTGTGAAGCTACAGGTCGTGTTGAAGGAGGTGACACTGCTCTGTGACCATCTTCTTGTTCAGTCAGGGCCCCTGACACTCTGCTCCTGGGTTAAGGGGAGCTTGGGAAGCTGTTCCTGGAAAACACGGGGTGGGTCCAGCAGATTTCCTTCCCACACACACACACTCTGTGGTTGCAGAGCTTCCCCTCTCTGCAGCCTCTGCTCCATTTGGCATTCATGTTGCAGATCCAGATGTTGTATATACAGTCTCCATGCTCCATCCAGAGTTGGGCCACCAACTCCTCAGGTTTCCCTGAATGTCTGAGGCAGCTCACAGCAAAACCTCCAGCAAACCATCCCCAGCATCTCAACAAAATTTTCAATTACAGGAGCCAGTCAGAAAGTCCTCGGTACAAATGTTGTGAACCAGATAGATGCCCGCAAAATATTTTCAGAAGGCCGTTTAGTCCCAAACCTTTCCTTATTTTGAATATAGATGTGAAGTGTGCATTCCAGATATGTTGCGACTGGTCAAACCACTCGACATTAAGCAAAATATAATCTATTCAAATGCTTCAGTTAAAATATAATCAAAGAAATGAACGCTTTGGGATAGCTTATATGTTGGAACACTTACACAAACAATAGATACTGTAACTTCTTTGTTTACACCGCATGGCACAAAAATATATTCAAATACAGATCCTTCCAGCAGTTTTCCAATCCAGGAGGAAACAACATCAACAGAGATCTCAGAGAAAAGCAGCTGGGGATCATGTATTGAAACTTCCAACCCTTTTGGGATCCCCAGCAGCTTCTGAATGCTTCAGCTAAAAACAAATTGAGAAACCCTGGTCTGGGAGAGCTGGCCACTGCCCTTCCATTGTTACCACCGTTTTAACGAAATCTAAAATCTCAGTTATTTCCTTAAACTGTTTTCAGACAGCGGTTCTGCACCTCTGCCTTTAAAACCTCTCTTCAAAAAAAAAACAAGAGAAAATAAGCTTTTTATAGTGATTGTATTCTCACAACTCCATCTTTAATAGAATCATCCATCAATATACATAGGTGGTTTCATTTTAGACCACCTAATCTCCCTCTATTAGCAGACTGGAATAAATATGCTTTACATTGACTCTGAGCATACAAATGTTGACAACTAGTTTCGATTTCAATCATTTTCCTCCTGCCACAGAATGCCTTTGTCTTTCTTCATCCAAGTCTCCACAACGTGTCAAAACTTAGGTTTTCTCGCCCTGTCACCTGTATAATTTCAAACTGAATGGCAGCAATAATAAGCTCAATCGAAACAGACTGGTATTTTTCTCCCTAAACTTCTCCAAAAACTTTAAGGGGTCACAATCAGTGATAATGATTTGTCTCATGTATCTTATTCGCAATTTAAATGCTGAAATGTTGTAATGCCAACACCAAGCTCAAGGCCCCCTTCCCCATTGTGGAATAAATCTGTTGATGTTGCCACTGGACACTCCAACCACACGTTACATAATGGAGCACTTCTAATCTCTCCAATAGTCCTTCTGAATGGCATAGCTCCTCATGTCTCAGCATAAAAGAATTACATGCTCCTGTACCTCTTAATGCTGTAACCTCTTTACCTGCTACTCCTGACCAATGCCAGTAAACCTTACTCTCACAGGTATATGTTTTAAAAAGATCTCGCACATTCTTCACAATCTCTCACAGATACCAAACTTTGATTTCTGAACTCAATCATCATCATCAGCCATTTCAGCTTCTGATCTTGCCATTGTTACTCTCTGCTCTTCCACACGAGTTCTCACGACTGCAGGAAGTCAATTGTTGAACTTCTCCAAATAAGAATCTCTCATAGAGAGCCATAGGTTTGTTCTGTTTTTAATACCCGTACCCACCTTTCAAAATGACTTTGTTTGATCCTTTCAAACTCAATGCGTGTTTAACCAGGGACCCTTTTTTAGATGCTGTCTATTGGCTTCTGACCCAAGCTCATATGGATTTCAGATGGCTTTCTTCACTACCTCATACTGGCCAGATACCTCCTCCGATAGGGATGCAAATACCTATCAGCTTTGTTTTGATCAACTAAATCCACACGGTCACTAGGCACTGCATTTGTTTAGCCACTTTCTCAAATGAAATTCAAAAGGCTTCCCCATCCTTCTCATCAAATTTAGATAATGCCTGGATGTATTTAAACAGAACCCCATTAGGCCATTGGTTACAATAGGGTTGCTCAACCTCACTATCCTCCTCATCCTGCCGACCGTCTAACTTCATCACCGCCCTCTATGTCAACTTTCCTCTCTAATTGCTAACATTTTCAGTTAAAACTCTCTGCTTTCCTTCTGTCCTTTCCTCTCTTTCTTCTTCATTTCCTTTTCTTTTATTTCTACTTTTCATCATAATTCAAATTGTTTCAATTCCTTCTCATGTTCAAAGTGCCTCATTTGAAATTGAATTCCAGGTATTTCCAAAGAGTCTAATGGCAGTTCTACCAAATGTAATTGCCGAGCTACAGCTGTAATTATCTCACATTTTCTCACAGACAAAAGCAAACCCAACTCCAGCTTGTCTCTCAATTCCTACAGCTTTGCCTTCATTACCTTTTGTAAAACCCCCAACTTTACTTCTTCCACACCCAGAGAACTCTTAATGACTGAAAGAATCTTTATACACAAAACACTGTTTAACCCAACCGAATTCAACATCCGCAACAAAAGAAACTAACAGCTACCATACGCGATCTTTGAACCCAATAGTCTCCTGGTGCACACTCTCCAGTGTCTGCATGAGCTTATTCTGGATTCAGTGGTTTCCTCCCACAATTCAAAGATGTGCATGTCAGGTGAATTGGCCATGCTAAATTGCTCATAGTTTTCAGGGTATGTGGGTTAGGATCCTTTGTCGGGGTAAATGTGTAATAATAGGGTAGAGGAATGGGTCTGGGTAGGTTAATCCTCGGAGTGTCGGTGTGGACTTGTTGGGTCGAATGGCCTGTTTGCACACTGTAGGGATTGTAATTCTAAACCCAATTTGGTGTTACCAGACAAGAGTTCCCAGTTTGCTATAGACGAACCAGACTGCCTCAAACTAGTTTAAGGAGGTAGTTTGGATGCCAAACCTTTCCTTATTTTAAAGGTATATGTGAAATGGGTGTTCCAAATGCGATGCTACCAGTCAAACCACTTATCATTAAGCAAAACACAACATACTTAAACACTCTAATGAAAATCAATTCAAAATGAAGAGTAATTTACAATAATTTAACTATTGGAAACCTTAACCGAATAATGGATACAGTACCTTCGACAGATGAACTGTTCCAATAAACTAACATCCCATAAACACACCCCTTTGCAAAAATGGAACATTCAGACATACATTCTTGCATACAGTTCTCCAATCCAGGAGGAATCAGCATCAAGTCAGGTTTCAGACAGAGTAGCAGCTGGGGATAAGTTACGTTGCCGTTGTTACTACTATTGATTAAAAACACTAAAAGCGTGGTAAGTTATTTACTTGAGCCGTTTTCAGCAGACAGTTTGGCCTTTACGATCTCTTATTTAAAAAAGGAGAAAATAACTTTTTTTTAAGTGACAGCATTGTCACACAATTTAGATGCCTGGTCCTTTACTGTAGGGGTTTCCTCGTGCTACTGATCGCAAGGTCACCTGAGAGGGACAAAGTCAGGTACAGACCAAGTTACAAGGATATGTCTCATAACTTCTGAAACACCCCTGTCCATGGACCATCACATGGGACATACCAGAAAGTGAACAACAGCCTGACACACACCATTTCACTGTTTCTCAGCTTCACAATGCCAGCACTCGATACACTAAGGAGCCAAAAGCAAAGGCCAGGGAAAGATACAGAGGGACAGAAAGATTCACATTAACGACAGAAACAGGCAGTTAATTAACTGAAAAATGCTGTGGAAATATGGAGAAAAAGACAGGGCAGTGGGACTAACTGGAGAAGTGAGATCTTCGAGAGAAAACTTACAAGAATGACAACATTGAATAAGGGCATTGTCAGATCAGCTGGAATGGTTTGTTACATCAAATTCTCAATCTACATCACAGAACACCACAAACAACATAAACTGGGACAAGATGACAGCCCAGCATGGAGAGCTGTGGAGAGCATGCTAGTGTGTTGCTCAGTAAACTGCACTAAATGCCCAGCGTAGAGAGTATTGCAAACTTTACTATCATATGCGAACCATACTCGCATCAGATTACAGCCGAGAATGGGAAGATTTGCTGTGTGTGTGTGTTCATCAGAAACTGAGGGAGAATGCGTGCGTATGCGCGATTGGCATGGTTGAATGTGAAACTCATTGTTTGAGAAGGAACCCACATGGAGGAAATTATTTTAAAGAAGAACAACTGGCAGGCTTTTTGTTAATCGACAGAGAGAGAACGAGAGAGGTTTCATGGACAGATGAGGTAAAGTGTTTGAGAATGTTCAAATAAAGGCATTGCCAGACACAATAGCAATATACATCGGCGTGCACATGAATGACAGATGGATGGGAGTTTGGTGTGAGGTCAAATCAGATTTGCTTCTGCAGATTTGAAGCCGGGAGTGTCAGCAGCAGATTATTAACTTTATTAAGACGGTATTTCATAGCTCAAGATTCAAACAGCAGATGGAATAAACCGGTGAGATACATTCTGGGGTGGTGAGTATTTCAAGTTTGAAATGGTCAGGGAATGGTGTCAGGAATCAGCTCATGTTCAAAGGGATCTCCCACAGTTGTGACTTGTCTGCTTCAGCAGCAGATATTGGCCAGGGATGGGATGGAAACAGTGGAAGGAAGTGAAGTTTGTAACCACAACAGTAGAGAGGGACCTCCATGCTCTTAATATGTAAGTAACAAAGGCAATGATACAATAAATTGTAGTTCACAGCTGTAACTGAGTAGGTTAAAATAGAGACCCATGAGTAACACTGCCAGACCAGAGAGGGAGACAGTAATTGAACACATTCATTGATGTAGTTATTAGTGGTCTGTAGAGTGAATATATGGATTGAAAGTTTCAACAGGAAAATAATAGTGACAAGAAGTGTAGACTATATGAAAGAACAGTAATACAGTCATAACCGGTTTAAAAAAAAATCTGGTCACTGACACTTACCAGGAACACCAACGATAGCCAGGAAAGGATAATAGAAATATCGAATAATGAGATGAGCGTAATAGATCCTTAATGATAATGACCAGCAATAAAATGCAGAAAGATACCAAACATAATGTGATAAACTCATGTCTATGGTTGGAACATGCCAGTGTAATGTTCCCAGATTCTGATACATTTTTGGAACATTCCAGTCTAATGTTCTCAGATTCTGATCTCTCCTTCCCCTCTGTCCAAATATGCTGATCCCTGTCAGTGCTGTGATGCTCCGATCATGTTATGGGATAACACATTGAACGGCGCACATTTATCATTTAAATATGGAAACCTTCCACTGGAATAATTAGAATCCATGGAGATTGGCATTAATCGCAGTCACTGAACAAACTCTGGGAAGCCGAGCAAAGGCTACGACAACGGATGAATGGGCACGGCACAACAATCAACACACAGGAGTGTTCCCTCCCAGTTGGGGACACTTCAGTGGTCCAGGACCTTCAACCTCGGACTTTCTGGTGACCATCCTCCAAGGCGGACTTCAGGATCGGCAGCAGCGAAAGGTGGCCGAGCAGAGGCTGATAGCTAATTTGATGCACATAGGGAAGGCCTCAACCGGGAACTTGGGTTCATGTCACATTAGAGGTGACCACCATTGCATTATACACACACAAACAGGCACTTCTATACACACACATACATACAGACACACATGTACACAGACATGCACACAGACACTCACACGCACCCTTACAGACACACACACTCTCCCACACTCACACAGTCATCCTCTCTGAGACTTAGACCATTCTACACTCATGCACACACATATACACTCTCTCTCACAGTCACTTACAATCCCCCACCCCAGACACGCACACACACTCCCACACTCACACATGCTCCCCCTCACAGACGTAAGACACTCTACATCACTACACACACATGTACATTCTCTCTCACACTCACAAAACCCCCAATCCAGACAGACACAGACACACACACACAAACCGACAAAGACCCACATGCACACATATATTTTGTGGGATGAATTTGTACTTGCCGAGTTACATTGTAATTTGTTCAAAAACTTCGTGAATTCATGTAAAACCCTGAGCTCAATATCTGCATGGAGTCATGTAAATCTCTGTTATCTCACTTTTCAGATTAGAATCAATCTACACATCATGGCATAGACAGAGAACACAGGGGATTAACACCATCAACATATTGTCTAGCTAACATTCACTGTTGCAGCTAACCCGAGAATGCAACATTTTATTTTTAAAAAAGGTTTCGTGATTTACACAAATGAAAGAAGTGAAACTATCATGGTGTTCAAACAGATGAAAAACTCAACAGACAATCAAGGTATTTTTCAATGTATAATTTCTGTTACATCACACTGTAAATTTTTGCTATAAATTCTGTTCCTTAGAAGTGTATCTTGCACTATCACCTGCTGAAGGAGCGGCGCTCCGAAAGCTAGTGTGCTTCCAATTAAACCTGTTGGACTATAACTTGGTGTTGTCTGATTTTAACTTTGTACATCCCAGTCGAACACCGGCATCTCCAAATCATGACTGAGCAAACAAGTTCAATTAACCAATTCCACACATCACTTTTCAAATAACTACAAAAGAGAATATTTTCTAGGTTTGGATGGAACGGATGAGGGTTGCCGAGGGATGGATCATAAATCTTCAAATCTTTTTTTAAACTTGGATATGAGAGTATTAACAGAACACTGCCGGGGTCTATATATGTTCCACACTGTTTATGAAAGAGGCTGTTATAAAATAACAGATCGGCTGCATAAAGAAAAGTCAGGTGGGCAAGTTTCTAGATTCCTTATTGACCAGTGTGAGGCTACTCCTGGTTTTAAGTGCCCTGCTATCACATCCTTTCATAACTTTGAGACAGAGCATTGAGACTGCCGCTCAACAACAGGCCGAAGCAATTCTGTGCCTCTGGGCCTCTTACAGAGGGAGAATAGAAGGCCATTCAGCCCATATTAGCCTGTTGCTACTTGAAAAGGTGGTAATCTAGAATATTGGCGCATTTTGCCAACAAGGAGAAAGTGAGGACTGCAGATGCTGGAGATCAGAGCTGAAAAATGTGTTGCTGGAAAAGCATAAAACGTCGATTTTCCTGCTCCTTGGATGCTGCCTGACCTGTTGCGCTTTTCCAGCAACACATTTTTCAGCACATTTTGCCAAAAGAATCATTCAAAACAAAGAGATGTGTCGCTGCAGCTGTATGAGGTGTTGGTGAGAGGGCACCTGGAGTACATTGTGTTGGTTGTGTTTCTGCAACTGAGAAGATATGGACCTCCATCAGATACAGTTTTCACAACTGCTCGTGATCCACGGGTTGCTGTCTCATTTAATGTCTCGGGTCTGTTACACAAGGACAGGAGAGGAGGCCATTCAGCCTTTCCAGTTTATTACAGAGGCCCACGAGGAGCCCATTCAGACGCTGGAGCCGGTTACAGAGGGGCAGGAAGTGTTTCATTAACTTTCTGTTACGCATAAATATTAGTTTTAAATTAGTTGTGGAATAGGAAAGACCTGGTGAAAACGTTAAAGTTCTAACTTTGAACAAGGCCAACTTTGAAAGTGTTAGGTGAGCCCTGTGAAAGGCTAATTGGAATACTCTATTCACAGGTAAATGGATCGTTGGTAAATGCAAGGCCATCAAAACCTGGTTTCAGAGAGTCCAGAGCCAACGTGTTCCCATTAGTGAGAGGGGCAAGGCTGGTGGGTGCAGGGAGTGCTGGATGGCTAGATATATTGATGCTCTGGTCAAGGTAAGGAAGGAGGCATATGTCATGTAAACAGAGCTGAGATCAAGTAAATCCCGAGAGGTGTATAAGGGCAGCAAGTGCATAGTCAATGGGGAAATCGGGCCAGAAAAATGTGGACATGAGATGGCTTTAGAAATACGGTTAACGAGGCATTGAAGAAATTCTACAAATCCTTTAATGGCAAAAGATTAACTAGGGAGAGAACAGGGCCCCTTAAAGATCAGTAAGACTACCTATGTGTGGAACCACCCGAGATTGGAGAAATACGAAACAAAACCTTCTCCTCAGTATTTAATGAGGAGGAGATTACAAGGGCGAGAGAATGAATAAATATACAGTGATATCTTGAAAAGTGTCTATATTACAAGGAGGTGTATGACATTTTAAAACACATAAAGGTGAACAAATCCCTGGGACCTGATCAGTTGTTTCCCAGATGTTTGTGGGAAACTAGGAAAGAAATTGCTCAGCATTTTGCTGATGTATTTGTATCATTGATTTCCACAAGTGAGGTGTCAAAAGACTGGAGGGCTGCTAAAATACTGTCATTATTTAAGAAAGTAAGGAAAAAAAAACAGGTAACCATAGATCGGTGAGCCTGACGTCAATGGTGACTAAAGTGTTGGAGGGGATTTTGTGGGAAAGGATGTGTATGCATTTGAAAAGACGAGGACTGAAGAGGGCTTTGTACATTGGAGATCACGTCTCACTGACTCGGTGTAATCTTTTGAGGAAGTGATGAAGGTGATTGATGAAGACAGGCCAGTGGATGTTGTCTTTATGGAATTCAGTAAGAAAACCAAAATGTTCTACATGGTAGACTGGTTAGCAAGGTTAGACTGTTTTGGATCCAGGGAGAACTCGGCACTTAGATCCAAAATTTTCTTGAATATTGGACTCAGGGCGTGACAGTGGACATTTGTTCATTAAAGTTGGAGACCTGTGACCAGTGGCGTGCCACAAAGATCAACAGTGGGTCCACTGCCTTTTGTCACTGATACAAATCATTTACATTTGAGTATATGAAGTATGGTCAGTAAGTTTGTAGATAATTATAAATTTGTTGGTGTAGTCGACAGTGAAGAATGATCTCTCAGACTATAATGGGAACTTGTTTAGGTGAACCGAGTGGCAGATAGAGTTTATTTTATTTACATGTGAGGTGTTGCATTTTGGCAAGACAAATCAAGGCAAGACATATAGGTAAGTTCCTGTGGAAAGCTGAAATCAAGGAGAACACCATAGAAATGATCGAATCCCTTCAGTTAGGAAACAGGCTTTTTGGCCCATCGAGGCCACACCGACCCTCTAAACAGTATCCCACTGGACAAACCCCTGCCCTATCCCTCTGAGCCTGCATTTCCCATGGGTAATCCACCTGCCCTACACATCCCTGGGTACGGTGTGCAATTTAGCATTGCCAATCTATCCTTACCTGTATATCCTTACACTGTCGGAGTAAAACATAGCACCCGGAGGAAACTCACGCAGGAACGGAGAGAATGTACAAACTCCACACAGCCAGTCATTCAAGGTTGGAATTAAACCCAGGTCGCTGCCCTGTGAGGCAGCAAAGCTAGACTAGTGGTGCAGGTTCTTCGTTCCTTGAAAGTGCTGTCACAGGTAGATAGCGCAGTGATGAAGGCATTTGGTGATCTTCCCTTTATTGGTGCGTGCTTTGAGTCGAAGCAATTGCATGACATGTTAAATCTGTACAGGACATTGGTTTGGCCACTTTTGTAATATTGCCTTTAATTCTGGGCTCCCTGCTGTCGGAAAGGCGTTTTCAAACTTGAAAGGGTGCAGAAGAGATGTAAAAGAATGTTGCAGGTTTTGGAGGGTCAGAGTGACAGGGAGAGTTTGAATAGGCTGGGGCTATGTTCAAGTGTTGAGGCTGAGGGGGACCTTAAAGAGATTTATAAAATCATGAGGCGCATGGATAAGGTAAACAGTCAATGTCTTTTCCCAGGATAGACGAGTCCAAATTTAGAAGACAAAGGTTTAAGGTGAGAGGGGAAACATTTTAAAAAGTGACACGAGGGACAACATTTTCACACAGAGACTGCTGCGTGTATGGATTCAACAGCCAAAAGAGGTAGTGGAGGCAGGTACAGTTACACCATTTAAAAAGCATTTGGATGGATATATGCCTGGGAAGTGTGTAGAAGGAGATGGGCCACTGGCTGGCAAGGGGGACGAGATTAATTTAGGATATTTGGCGGTATGGATGACCAGACGGAAAGATCTTTTTCCATGCTGCACATCTCTGAGAGTCTATTGACTCTTCAGTGTATAACACAGGAACAGGAGGAGGCTATTCAGCATCAGAATTCTGCCAGTCGGCTTGTTTGCTTAATTACTGAGAGTCAAATACAAAAATACATCAGTCATATTTTGATGAAGTTTTACAGAAACAGTAGAATGGCCTTTCATCAAGAAAAGCTGTGAAGAATGTGAAGAGGCCATTCAGTCCCTCACCGCCATTCCACAGGAGCAGCAGGTGAGCACAGAGCTATTGGAGCCTGTTACTCAGGAGCAGGAGGAGGACATATATTTTTACAAACTTGGGATCAGGAGGCAGTCATTCAACTGCTTAAACTGGGGCACAGGGAAATCTGGAGGCTACTGAGACCCGAGGATCCTGTTACGCAGGAACAGGAGGAGGGGACTCACTCCCCACCAGTATGGGACACTGGGAGAGAAGGGGAGATTGTTTGGAACAAACAGAAATATATGAATAAATTGCATTAGTGGTCTATTCAATCCTGCCCCACCATTCACTATGACCACGGCTGATCTGATTGTGATTCCCTCATTCCATTTTATGGAGACTGTCCTCTCTGCAGCCTCTGCTCCATTTGTTGGTCATGTTGCAGACCCAGATGCTGTAACAACAGTCACCATGACTCATCCAGAGGGATGGGTCTAACCGGATGAGTCGGGATTTGAAGAGTGCAATCACAAGAATTAAAACACAAAATAAAGGCATTGCCAGATGTTTAGTTCTCTCACATTCGCAATCCAACTCACATAACCAGCCAATCCATTACATATTCAGGCTGGAGCACTGTGTAGATCCGGCTAGTGTCTGCTGAATGCAACCCAGCTATGTGCAGAGTGAAACTTGTGCAGCCCACACCAATGCTGGATCTATAATCCTGGGCTAAATGTCCAGCGTGGGGGACTGTGCAGTCCGCACTGGTTCATTCATATATAAACCCAGGCTGTTGCATTGTTCAGTAACACTGTGTTAGATCACTGCCCAGTGTGGGGAAACATGTAACCAATGCTGAAAGTGACAGGATGTAGAGTTCCCATCCATTTACAGCTCCATATCTCCACTGTACCTTGACAAGGAATGCTGCGAATGTGATAATCACTGCGAGGAAGAGATGTAAATGGAAACAATTTAAATACCAATAGTTCTGATTAAGGCGCGTATCACTCTAGTATTTAAAGATGAAATAGCTGAGATAATAACCAATGATATTTTGTCAATGATGCAAACAAGTAAGAGGGGGTGGTAATGTTATCGTGGTTGTGCTATATGCCTTCAAATAATCAATGGGAAAAAGAAGAACAAATATGTAGGGAGACTGGCAAGACTTGCAGGAGCAATAGGGTGGTCATAATGGGTGATTTTAATTATCCTAACATAGATGGGGACTTACAGAGTGTTAAAAACTTAGATGGAATGTAATTTATTAAGTGTGTTCAGGAATGCTTCCACAAGCAGCATGTCGAGGGTCCTACTGGGGAAGGGACAACTCGACCTACTGTTGGGAAATTGGGTAAAATAGGTGACGGACGTAAAGTGGGGGAGCATTTTGGGAAAAGTGACCAGAGCTGTATTAATGTAAAAATAGGTATGGTAGGGACAAAATTGGTCCACAGATTAAGGTTCTAAATTGAGGCAAGTCGAATTTTGTTGGAATTAGACAGGGGATTGCAGGGCTTGATTGGAGTCGTGTAGTTCCAGGTAAAAGGATCCCGGGCATGTGGGAGGGCTTCAAAAGTGAGATAGCTCAAGTTCAAGGTCTACATGTTCCTGTGAGTGTGAAGGGAAAGTGAGGCTGGAAGAGAGAACCATGGATGACAAGAGATATTGCGGCTCTGACCAGAAAAAAAGGAGGTGTTGCTCAGGTACAGGTAGCTGGGACCAAGGGAATCTCTGGAGGTACACAGGGGATACAGGTGTTTACTGAAGAAGGAAATCAGCAGGGCTAAAGTGGGGGATGAGATAGCCTTGGCTGAGCAAATCAGGGTGAATCCAAATTCAGTATAATAAAGAAAAAGTACAACTAGAGAGAGATAGGACGCCTTAAAATCCAAAATGGGCCGACATGTGTAAAACCTCAAGATATGGGAGAGGTCCTCAATTTCCCCTCTGCGTTTATCATGAAGAAAGACATGATGACCTGTAACCTTTCAGAGGTTAGTTGTGATATCTTGGTACAGTCCATATCACAGTAGAGGTGTTGTTGGACATATTAGAATGCACAAAGTCAGATACATCTCTTGGTCCTGACCAGATATATGTATGAGTACTGCACGAGGCCAGAGAAGATAGTTCAGGGGCAAGGTCCCAGAAGACTGGGCAGTAGCAAATGTTGTGCCCTTATTCAGAAGTGCTGAAAAGAAAAGCCTGGGAAATATAGACCAGTAAGCTTTACATCTGTTTCGGAAACCAGAAGAGAAGGTTTGGAGATATAAGATATGCATGCATTTGGAAAGACAGAGTTTGACTTCGAGCAGTTAGCATAGCTTTGTGCGTGGCAGATCATGCCTGAAAAATTTTAATAGAGTTTTTGAGGAAGTGACCAGGAAGGATGACGAGGGCAGGGTGGTAGACATATGGATTTCAGTAAGGCCTTTGATAAGGTCCCACATGGTAGGCCAATTTGGAAGGTTAGATCGCATGGAATCCAATGTAAACTGGCAAATTGGCGACACAGTTGGCTTGACGTTATGAAGCAAATGTCTATGGTGGAGGGATGCTTGTCGGACTGGAGGCCTGTGACTCGTGGAGTGCCTCAGTGGTCGGTCCTGGGCCCATTGCTGTTTGTTATCTATATCAATGATTTGGACCAGAGTGCACAACGCAACGTTAGTAAGTTTGCAGATGACACTAAATTAGGAGACATCGTTTACAGTGAGGAACGTTATCAGAAATTGCAACAGTACCTTGATCAGTTGGGGAAGTGGGCTGAGAAATACCATTTTGGAAAGTCAAATCCAGGTAGGAGTTTAATGACGAATGATAGTGCCTTAAGGCGTGTAGTGGAACAAACGGACGTTGGAGATCAGGTGCACGGTTGTCTGAAGTTTGAGTCACAGATATACAGCGCAGTGAAGAAGGCTGTTGGCACATTGGCCTTCATCAGCGCATTGAGTATAGAAGTTGGGACGTTATGTTGCAGTTCTACAGGATCTAGGCAAGGCTGCAGTTGGAGTATTGTGTTCAGTTTTGTTCAGCTTGCTCGAGAAACAATATTATTGAACGAGAAAAAGTGTAGAAGAAATTTACAAAGATGTTTCTTGGGCTAAAGGCTCGAAGTTTTAGGCAGAGATTGAACAGGTTAGAACTTATTGCTTTACAGCGTTGGAAACCGAGGGGGTTCTTACAGAAGTGTAGCTCTTATAAAATCATGAGAGGTGTGCCTGTGGCGAATACTTCAAAATTATTTCCCAAGTTTGGTGAATCGAATACTAGAGGACATCCATTAAGGTTTGGAAAGGATGTAAAATGTAAAAAGGAAACTGAGGGGCAACTTTTTAACATAGAGTGTAGTACGCATATGGACTGAGCTGTCAGTGGAAGTGATTGAGGTGGGTCCAGTAACAATATTGAAAAGTCATTTGTACAAATACACAGATAGGAAAGGATTAGAGGGATACAGAACAAGGGCAGGGAAATGGGGTGAGTCTAGATGGACATTTTGTTTGCCATAGACCAGCTGGGCCAAATGGCCAGTCATACTGGCAGTCTCGTGCAATATGACTATAAATGAGTGTGTTTTGGGGTGGAGACAGTGTGGGGGTGTGTACACCGAGATAAAATGTCATGGAAGGATATGTTCACAGGTTCAGAATGCTGAAATGAATTCATCTCGATAGTATCATGCAACACAGGTCAGTATTTTGAAGAATTATGAGTGAAAGGGATATTGCTGTGAGTTCTGGCATTGGAGAGTTTTGGATGTGCATTTGTTCTGCAGCGTTGTAACTGGGAATGAGGACAGCAGAGTCTTCGCCTCACTGGGCTGAATGTAACAAAAAACTGTCTCAGTGACATTTTCATTGAGTGTGACAAAGGGGTTGTCTGCACGAGGCTGAGCTAGTTTCATGGCGCTATCTTACCAAACTCATCACATTAACTACACACCCCACTCCATAGTGTCCCTCTCATACAATGCCATCCCGATTCTCCCAACCATCATGACTGGAGGTACTCACAGTCACCCGGATGCCGCTGGGTATTCCGTGATCCCTGACACTGGGGTCATCTTAAAAGGCCAATGGGCACACGGTTGCGCTTTCTCAGTTTGGAGCTGCCCTGCACATTTTCCCCGAGCATGGCAGCGAAGGGGAAATCACACCATGGTTTGTCGACAGCAGCACGGAGGTCCTGATGGATGGGCTACTACAAAGGGGACCATGCTCTTCTCAAAAGGGGCCACACTACCAGACCCACCCAGCATGGTCTGAGCTCACCACCTAGCTCAGTGCAGTTTCTGGGGTCTGACGAAATGACCAGTAAAACAGGACAAGTATCAATAACCTTCCCCACTCTGTCAGGATAAGGGTCACCATATTTTCTCTGCTCCCTCACACTCACTGTATGTCTGTTATAACACCGACCCCCGAACAAGGCTCATGCTCCACCACTCTCACTACTGCAAACAGCACCTTCCCTCTCTTTCTCTCTTGCATTTCTAATGTCTCCCACATAGTTATAGAATATCCTGGAGAATGTGAATTATGGAATGTTCCAGGTATTGTTCCAACTTATTCCCAGTTTCAGGAAAACGGCTGTGCCCCAGTGTGTAACATGTAAGGTGATGGAGTAGAGATGTACGTTATTCAAATCACACACAATTAAAATCTATCATGATGCCATTCAGTACTTCAAACATGCTCCAACATTCAATACGTTTGGGGGTGATCTGATGGTTTTTTCAGCTCCATGTTACAGGAACTTTCAGTCATTCGACCCCCAGGTTCCTGTTACCGAGCAGACGATTCTCAGACCCTTCATACCCCGGGTTTCTTCTCGCATGTGTTCAGAAGGCATTTCCCACGGGGACGGTCACTCCGAACAATATATTTCATCTGATTTATAAATTTATGCAACAGTCAGTATGCTTTCCACAGACCAATCAAAAACATTCACTTATTTTATGGTTATCGATATCCAATCACAATTAGTCATTCTGGTTATTTCACTGGTCTCACATTATTGTATTCAGCCAAAGCCAACTTCCAAACACTTGTCTCATTATAAAATATAATCTCTAGCAGAGAACATTTTTGACTCAAATACGCCTTTGTCCTTGTCATTAAAATTTCTCTTGCCCTTTTTCTGCGACTGATTCTGTGTGTAACAGTTACACAGTCTCCCACTCGGTTGGCTGGATGGTTGGTTTGTGATGCAGAGGGAGGCCACCAGCGCAGGTTCAACTCCCCACAGTGACAGAGGTTACCATGACGGGGATGGTCTCTCAACCTCACCCCATCACCCGTGTGGTGACCTTCAACATAAACCACCATGAGTGGTCTCTCTAATGAGAGTTATTTGGGACTCTAATCTATCAATGTTAGCATTTTAACGTTTTTTATTGAAAAAGATATTTTATTATTTATATTAAACCAATAACAAAACAACTCAAATAACTGAAAAAAATTACACCCATGTGCATGTATATACAAAATAAGTTAAAGTCTCTAAACGGACAGAAGAACAACAAAAATAAACAATAAATAATACATAAATAATACAGCTCAGCATAACAAAGTGATAGCTGTCGTTCTTCGAGAGCATGAACTGATACACATTCATACATTCACAATTCTTAATATGTGATTCATTAGATAATATCGTCATGGCTATACGAGAGCCCTTTTTAGAGTGGAAGATCAGCCTGTTTCGCGGTAATCCAAAAAGGGTTGCCATATCTTATATAAATCTCTGCTTTTCGGTGCACTATACTTGTGAGAATGTCCAAAGGGATATTCTTCATGACGAGCTTACAATGACACAACAGACCCGGAGGTTTTTCAGACATCAACACAACAGAATATTTTTACTAGCACAGGAAGTATGTGGCAGATACTAAGGGAGTATTGTGCATCAGTATTTACTGTGGAAAAGGATATGGAAGATATAAAAGAAGGAAATAGATGGTGACACCTTGCAAAATGTCAATATTACAGAGGAGCAAGTGCTGGATGTCTTGAAACGGGTAAAGGTGGATAAATCCCCAGGACCTGATCAGGTGCACCCGAGAACTTTGTGGGAAGCTAGAGAAGTGATTGCTGGGCCTCTTGCTGAGATATTTGTAGTATGGATAGTCACAGGTGAGGTGCCAGAAGACTGAAGGTTGAAAAACGTTGTGCCATTGTATGAGAAGGGTGTGAAGGACAAGGCAGGGAACTATAGACCAGTGACCCTGACGTTGCTGGTGGGCAAGTTGTTGTAGGGAATCCTGAGGGACTGGATGTGCCTGTATTTGGAAAGGCAAGGACTGATTAAGGATAGTCAACATGGCCTTGTGCGTGAGAAATCATGTCTCACAAACTTGATTGAGTTTTTTGAGAAAGTAACAAAGAGGATTGAAGAGGATAGATGGGTAGATGTGATCTATACGGATTTCAGTAAGGTTTTTGATGAGGTTTCACATGGGAGACTGAATAGCATGGTTAGATCTCATGGAATACAGGGAGAACGAGCCATTTGGATACAGAACTGGCTCAAAGGTAGAAGACAGAGGGTGGTGGTGGAGGGTTATTTTTCAGACTGGAGGCTTGTGACCAGTGGAGTGCCACAAGGATCGGTGTTGGATTCACTACTTTTTGCCATTGACATAAATGATTTGGATGCGAGCATAAGAAGTACAATTGGTAAGTTTGTAGATGACTCCAAAATTGGAGGTGTAGTGGAGAGGGAAGAGGGTCACCTCAGATTGACCAAATGGCCAATGGGCTGAGAAGTGGCAGATGGACTTTAATTCAGATAAATGCGAGGTGCTGCATTTTGGGAAAGAAAATCTTAGCAGGACTTATACACTTAATGGTAAGGTCGCAGGGAGTGTTGCTGAACAAAGCGACCTTGGAGTGCAGGTTCATAGCTCCTTGAAAGTGGAATCACAGGTAGATAGAATAGTGAAGAAGGCGTTTCCTTTATCGGTCAGAGTATTGAGTACAGGAGTTGTAAGATCATGTTGCGGCTGTATAGGACATTGGTTAGGCCAGTGTTGAAATACTGCATGCAATTCTGGTCTCCTTCCTATCGGGAATATGTTGTGAAACTTGAAAGGGTTCAGAAAAGATTTCAAGGATGTTGCCAGCGTTGGAAGATTTGAGGTATAGAGAGAGGCTGAACGGGCTGGGGCTTTTTTCCTTGGAGCGTCGGAGGCTGAGGGGTGACCTTATCGAGGTTTACAAAATTATGAGGGGCATGGATAGGGTAAATAGGTAAAGTCTTTTCCCTGGGGTCGGGGAGTCAGAACGAGAGGGTATAAGTTTAGGGTGAAAGGGGAAAGATATAATAGAGAACTACGAGGCAACTCGTTCACACAGAGAGCGGTCCGTGTATGGAAAAACCTGCCAGGTGATGTCAGGGAGGCTAAACACGTGCAACATTTAAAAGGCATTTGGATGGGTAAATGAATAGGAAGAGTTTGGTGCTGGCAGGTGGGACTAGATTGGTTTGCGATATGTGGTCGGCATGGATGGGTTGGACCGAAGGGACTGTTTCCATGCTGTACATCTCCATGCCTCGATAATTCTATGACTTATATTAATCTCTGTTTTTTTTTGGTGAACCATGCTGGTGAGAAAGTTCAAAGGGATATTCTCCATGATAAGGTTACAAAGTCTCAACAGACCCGGGGAGTTTTCAGACATACAACAAAACATAAAATCTTTCCTAGCATAGAAAGTAAGGATTGTTTTTTCCCATGTGCATCTGCATAAGATACTCTGGGCAGGTCCAGGAAAAGAGAAACCAGGTCCATCTCTAATTCGGTCCCCAAGACCCACTCTACCACACCTACCACAGAACTCCAATATATACGAAGCCTGCAGCAGGACCACATGCAATGAGTAAGAGTGTCTGTAGTCATTCTGCATTTAGGACATGTTGAAGATAATCCCACATTGAATTTTGAGAGAAAATCTGGGGTCAGAAAGAACCTATGAAGATTTTTTAACTGCTTGGAATGGGTTCAATTCCAGATCAAGATCCTTCGAACATTTTCACAGATATCCTCCCATGTCTCCGAAGAGATCCAAAATCCCAACTCTATCGCACAGACGTCACGAAGCTGCATGGTCTTGTCTGCGGGGACACTATCCAACAAATGGTAAAGGGTTCTGACTGAGAGTGTATTCTTTACAATAATCACCTGCTTCTCTGTATCGGATCTATAAGTGGTTTTTAAAATTGTGTTTTTTTTAATCAAATCTGGGAAAAAAAACAGAAGAAGTCTCTACTAGGTAGTCCATACTTACGAGTTATTTGATCACACGGTATCATTGTTTCTCCTTCAAGTAACACGTGGTGGCTCGGTGGTTTGCACTGCTGACTCACCACACCAGGGTCTCAGGTTTGGTTCCAGCCTTGGGTGACTGGCTGTGTGGAGTTAGTATATTCTCAACTGTGTCTGCGTAGATTTCCTCCCACTGTCACAAACATGTGCAGGTTAGATGACTTGGCCATTGCTCAATCGCTCATAGTGTTCCAGGATCTGTAAGTTGGGGCATTAATCAGGGTAAATATAGGATGGGAGGGGAATGGGTGTGGGTGGGTTACTCTTCAGAGGATCGAAGTGGACTTGCTGGGCCTAAGGACCTGTTTCCATACTGTAGGGATACTACTAATTCTAAATCACACAAGCAAGGTACCCCACTCGCTGCCCACAGTTTAAACCTGGAATCCATTATCCCCGGTATAAGAAACATGGTTTTGGCTGTATTGCCTCGATCTGACGCATTGTCCTTGAAGTTTTAACAGTATTGATAATCATTATTTTGTGACAATATTCCAAAATGTTGTCATTTTATCTAAGAACAACAGACTAATAAGGGTTCACTTTGTCTGAGAGGGCTCAATGTCTAGCCATATTGATGCCGAGACCTTAGCGGCCCAGGCACTAACATACGATGAAAAAAAACTTAATTGATTGCTTTTAATCGGGGAGATCTAACCTACACATCCCCGGGTACTATGGGCAATTTAGCATGGCCAATCTGCTCTAAGCTGCATATCTATGGACGATAGGAGGAAATCCACACAGACATGGGGAGAATGTTCAAAATCCACATCGAGGGTTGCCCGAGGTTGGAACTGAACGCAGCTACTTGGTGATGGGAGGTAGCAGTGCTAACCACAGATCCACCATGCGCATCTGTTAGTTCTGTTAGTTACTTGTGGCTAACTAAAGAAATCTGCCTGACTTGTTCCTGTCACTGAACCTGACTCAGTCTGAGAACTTTATCATCGGCCATATCACCAACCTGGTTTCATTTAAAATTTGGTGTCAGCAGTGGAGTAATGGGACGAGAAAAGGAAACAGTGACACCCTCCAACATTACTGAAAGTAAAAGATTCAGATTAGTACCTTAAATGGATATTGTTTATGTAACAAATTGGAGGCGTAACACCAAGGAAGGACATCCAGCAGACTGAGAATATGATAATGGAAGTATTTCCGCATCAGAAACCAGAGTAGGTCACTGAATACAGGGCTGATGGGTGAATGGGTCTCAGTGTGAACTGGGGGGGTGGGGGGGGAGCGGGACGTGTCAGTCAATAGAATTGAATTGTAGATATTGCAGCTAAAACTTCGTTATCATCTGATGATGTAGATTTCAATGACAATCTGTAACTTTCCCCAGGATCGTCCATCCGTCTACCATTTCCATCAAGCCGTTACATGGGTCAGTGACGAGTATGGGTGAACATGGTCGGGTCGGAATCACGTGCACCTAAAGCTGATGACAATCCATTAAAGCTACCGCACATGACTGGTTACACTACGAACAGCAGGACTAACATCTGATACAGAGAGAGAGATGATTCCAAGACTAACAAATCAGATATAAGCTCTCTCATCCTGTCCAATCCATGCATAAAAGTCGATGGACCATTAAACAACTTACTGGAGGAGAGGACTCCACAAATATCTCCATCCTAAATATTGGAACAGCCCTGTGCATACATGTAAAAATGCAGTATCTGCACCATCCTCAGCCAGAAGTGTTGAGTTGATTACCCACCTCACCCTCACTATGATACCCTCAGAATCACAGATGCCCGTCTTCAACCAATTCAATTTACTGCACGTGACATGAAGCAACAGCTGGACACTGTAGATATGACATAGGCATTTGGCCCTGACACCATTCCTGCAATAGCACTGAGGACTTTTGCTGCACAACAAGCCGTGTACCTGAGGAAGCTGTTTCATTCCAACTCCAACTCTGACAACTCCCTGGCAATGTGGGTAATTAGCAACTGCAATCCTCACTTTCTCCTAATGTGGGTAATTACTAAACTATGTCCCATCCCCTAAGAAGGGAATAATTACAATCAGACCAATTACCACACCCTCACTCCCATCACGATAGTCAAAATTGGTTGGGGTTATTTTTGATAGAGCTGTCACACAGCACAGAAATAATCGGTTCAGTGTGGTTTCCGATAAGTCCCCATGTGGAGATGGTGGTGTTGTGGAATTGTCATTGGATTGCTAATCCAGACCAGGATAATTCTCTGGCAGCATATGCAAGTTAAAAACAATTAATAAAATATCGAGATCTAATACCTGGTGTCAGTAATAGTGATCATGTATTCAATGTCGATTATAGATGTCGATCTCCTTCCCCAGTGTACTTTCAGGAAGTGAATCCCCGTGCTATTCTGTCTGGCCTAAAAGTGACTCCAGACACACAGACATGTGATACACTCTTCAAAGGTCTCTGAACCAGGCAAGCAAGGCACTCAATTGTATCAAACTGCTCCGCGGTCTTAAGGATAAACCCGGAGAGAACAGCCGGCACCAGCCTCGTTATCAGAAAAGGGAACTGGAAATACAATCCTGTCGACCCTGCAGATACTTCCTTCCTAACAGCTGAGAGCTAGTCACAACATTTACAGAGCTTTCCCACACACTGTACAGAAGCATCGGGAAAGGAATACGTCATACAACTCATTGAGCTTTCCCTATTCTAGTTAATGATCGAACATCTCCTCAATTCAGTTTTCCCCATACAATATACATATCCCTTAATATGTTTAAATATTGTGAAACATAAAATGAGAATTGCTGTAGTCCATTCAGCTCATCAGATTTGCGTCTCCATTCTATATACAGGCAGTGCACTGATAACGCGTGTTGATTAAATACATTTCGGCTGCAATGCAATTCATAAACCTTTTTCTATAAAGTGAACTGGCGTTTACTGTGACGCGATTCCTTGTCTGGCACCAGCTGAACAGCAAAGCCAGCCTCAGAAACCCTCTATCTACAAAAGGTACAATCAATGTGTTCAGCTAAAACAGGAATGCAATTGAATCTTCAGGCCTTGAAACTGAGCCTGAAACTGGGAATTGTAGTCTATATTTGGAAAGAACTTTATTTTAAACTGTGGAGAGAATCTTGGGGAAAACTGAAATTCGGCACCGGCATCACATGGTCGGTCAGTCCCCGCGCGCTTTCTGGTGAAGATTGTGTTGAAAGGTACAGTGCACCAGTGAGTGACTGTAGTGTGAAAGCGTTACATTTACAGCACTGTTCCATGACAACATGTAATTTAAAGATTTATTTAGACTGTCCTATTGTGTGTTAGACCAAATTTAAATTTTGGTTTTTACTGATATTTTTGGGAATTCACCACTTACACTCTTTTTTCCATCGACCCCATTATTAATATTGCACGATTTTCTACAACACAGCGTTGTACAGGAACACAGTTATTGTTTAATTGGAGAACAACCTGGAATAATAGCTGATCTTCTATCTTCACACCATACTCCTGCTCTCTCCCTATCCCTTTAGTTTCCAGAAAACATTTTTTATATTCAGCCCCTTGATTTCCACAGCCTGATCTGGGAGAGAGTACCCCTGGTTGGACACTCTCTGAGTGCAGGCATTTATTCTCATCTCAATGCAAAGTGGCCTGTCTGTACCTAATATTGTAGCCCCTTGTTTTAGACGTTCCAGCCAGGCGATTTACTGATCTGCTTCTAATCTGTCTCGCCCTGTCAGAGTGTTATACATTTCACTGTGATTTTCACTCATTTTCCTAAAGCCCATGGAATACAGGTCCAGTCGACCCAAACTCTGCTCCCACTAGAAGTCTGTCATCCCAGAGATCAGTCTGGTCATCCTTTGCTCCTCTCCCTCAATGTCAGGTTTGTCGTCTGTTAGGAAAAGAGACCAAAACTGCACACAATACTGCACAATGTTTGAGATGGAGTCTCACCAAGGCCCTGTACAGCTGCAGTGAGATACATTTACTCCTGTACTCAAATCCCCCTCAAATGAAGGTGAATCTTCCTTATCTTCCTTCCTGCTTTCTACTCCTGCAATATTGCTTTCAGTGACTGGTGTACAGGGAGATCCAGATTCCTTTAAAAGTTACAGTTCCCCACTTGCTGGGCCTTTATACAATGGTCAGCGTGCCAATGCCATTTCCAGTATTGACTTCTGGCTTCAGAGCTCACTGCCACACATGGACTAGGAGGGCGACGCAGAAATAAACAAAAATGCAGCTTACGTTCATTTATAGTGCAACATTTTTCAACCACTCCTTTTTCAAATGGGAGGCTGCCATTATATTGTTCCCATCAAAGTACACAACATCCCATCTCCCCATTACTCTCCATCTGCCACGTATTTGCCCAGTCACTCGACTTGTCTCAATCACCTTGGAACTTTTTAAAATCCTCCTCATCCACTCACAGGCTGACATCGTTTAGTGCTGTCAGCAGACGTGGGAATATTGCATTTGCGCCCCTCACCCAAAGATATTGGGAATAGCTGGAGCCCAAGACACGATCCTTACAATATCCCCCAAGCCTTCCATATAAAAATAAAACATTGTTTTATTCCTACTCACTGTTTCCTGCCAGCTCTCCCATTCTAAATCTATGACCATATATTAGCCCGAGTCCCATAGGATTCGAATTTGCACAAAAGGCTTGGGGCTTTATCAAAAATCTTTCTGAGATTCCACTCGCATGGCATTGATACCTCCTACATAATTTTACTAAAAGCCACTTTCTCAAATATGATTCCCTTTTCATAAATCTCTGTTGACTTTGTCTATGCCCATTAATTTCAGTCCAATATTTTCTCTAAACTGTCTAGATGTTATTTTCATTCTATTCCCTTTTTCTCACAAGAGTGAAATTCCCTAGTATTGCTAGGAAGCTTTCTTTTCTGTTTTGGTTTCTTCTGTGAAGGCATAACTAAGGTATTTGCTCCATACTTCTGCTATTTCCCGGTCCTCAATTATCTGGCATCAGACTGTAAGACATCTGCAACTTTTTTTCTCTTAATTTTGCCATTGACATATTTCTAGAAAATATTACAAGTTCTCTATTCACAACTTTGTTTAGATATTCTTCAGAAACCCATCAATTCCTACCTTAAGCTACTCAATGATTGACCTTCCACAGCCATACAATCACAGGAGCACAGACTCTGTACTACCAGGAATACAGCAGTCTACATTCGGCCCACTTTCCAACACAAGACCTTAGCCGTGAATCTTAAAGCATTTGAAGTGCACAACCATGTGGTTTCTAATGGCTTGAGGTTACCATGACGATTCCACTCTCAAGAAGTGCATTCCAGACCCAAAAAACCCTCTGGTTGAAAAACAATTCTCAAATCTTCACTAAACCGCAAATCCTTCACTTTAAAAATGTGGCCCTGTGAGTCAAATCAACAGCTGCTGTCTATCCACCCTGTCCATGTACCTCGTAATCCTATCCCTCTGAATTCTCCAATCTAAACAACCTGAGGTTATCCAGCCTCTCTCCATTGCTGATATGCTCCATCCAAGGGAACATTCTGGTGAATCTGCTCTGCACCCCCTCCACTACAATCGCATCCTTCCTGTAATGTTGTTGCCAGACCCACACAAAATATTCCATGTTGCCCCCACCACAGTTCCGCATAGTTCTTATCATCTATGCCTCGATAACAAAAGGCTATGTTTACATTCCCCTAGCCTTTCCCTGATTGTGTATTAATCTGTGCAGACACATTCAGCAATGTGTGGAGAAGCACCCTCTGAGCTTTCTAGTGTGCTGCCATACATTGAGTACTCCCCTGTCTGGTTCCTTCTTCCAAAGTTGCATCACCTCATAGTTATCAGGGTTGCATTCCATCTGCCATTGATCCACCCATCTGACCATTCTATCAGTATCTACCTGTAACATAAGGCCTTCCTCCTCACTGCCAACCACCCGGCCAATCTTTGTATCAAATCCAAACTTATTTATTACACACCCCACCCCTCGTCCATATTCACAGCTGCATCATTTATGAATACCACAAATAATAACGTTAAAAATCTCTCAACATCAGTTATATCACGTGGTTGTGCACGTTGATGAAGAAGCTACGTTTCGAAAGCTAGTGCTGCCGAATAAACCTGTTAGACTATGGTCTGGTGTTATGTTATTTTTAGATTTGTCCACCCCAGCCCAACACTAGCACCTCTGAATCACCAATAATAAGGGACCCAGCACTGATGCCCGTGGTACACCATTGGACACGAGCCTCCAGTCACACAAACAGCCTTCTACCACTCCCCTTTTTTCCTACTACTGAAGTTGATTTAGATGCAACTCGGCAAGTCACTAATGAGTCCTACGTGTTCATTGGTTATTCTGCTCCACTTGACACACTTGTAGGTTATCTGGAGATTCTCCGTAATCTCGCCTTGCCTTGCCACTGTGTGAGTCAGTCCCCTCCATGCGCAGAATTACCTCCTTATTGCAGTCTTAAGTGGTTTGCCCCTTATCCTGCCATCATTTGCCTTGAATGTGGATTAGACAGCCTGATAAATTTCCTGTTAATTTCCAACTTGTCGTATGTTTTGTGAGTTTTATAAAGTTCACAGTGACCCACCGCTGATTCTTTGAACCTCAAGAGAACATAGGCCGAGTTTCCTCATCACGCAAGCTTGCCACCTGAGGGATTTGTCTGGATAATGTCCATTGCACTTCCTCTGAAGCCAGTATATTCTTTCTCAGATTCGGTCACCTAAACTGTGCACAATACTCCAGGTACAGTCTCACCAACACACTGCTTCAACGTGTCTTTACATCTGTATTCTGACTCCCTTAAAGGAAGGCAAACCAAACTTTAGGTTTCCACTTACATATATTCCTCCAAATACCTTTCACATTATTGCATTTTCGAACTCACTATGTGAGTTCTTATAGAAAGCCTTCTGATCATCTAAAATATGCCAATTCTACTGGATCCCCATTATCTATGCTATAAGAATAAACTTCAAACAATTCCAAAGTTTGTAAAGTATGATTTCCCTTTCAGAAATGCATACTGAGTCTCTGCAATGTTGCTGTTAATGTCTAAGTATCCAATATCACATCCTATATAATAGATTACAACAGTTTCCCGACAAATGTCAAGTTAATTGTCTGCAGATCTCCACACTATTTCTTCTTCTCTTTGTAGATGCTTGGATCCCTACCATTCATCGAAAGTGCTTGGATCACGTTTATTAATGTACATTTATCTACACCAGCTTCCAGACTCTGCAGAATGTACAGGAAAATAGAACGCAGTCATCGACAATGCAATCAATACTTCGATTTGTGATTTAGTTCTGAAGATTTTGGTATGAAGTACATCTGGTTTGTCAAGCTTAGCAATGCTCAATCCAGCTGCATGTTTAATATTGCCTTGTTACTGATATGAATTGACTTTATGTCTTTACTTCCACAAGTCCTATACGATCACTTCATAGTTCTGGGTGATTTTCTGGGTCTTACTCCATTCAGACAGATGTGTAGTAACTGGGCATTTGCTTTGCCATTCCCCTGTTATCCACCAGAAACTCGTCTCTCCCGATTGCACATTTCCACATTTGACAATGTGTTTTTTCTTTTGAAATATAGATCATAGGTTTTTGCAGTCTTTTTCTTCCTGTTTGTTTGCATGCATGTTCGCTTTTTGATTTCCTGATCAGTTTCATGGCCCTCCTTTTCTGGATTGCAATTTTCTGAGAGTTCTTAGGATTCCACAATGTCTGGAATTCTTCTGAAGTCACTTCCTGTGATTAATATATTCTTTAATTTGTTATGTTAATCATCATTGAGTCACTTACTCACTCTTTGGTGTTTTCACCTGAAATAAGTAGACATATCTTTCAGACTATGCAGTATTTCTAAAAATCTCCTGGTCCTGACCACATATATTCAGGAACACTGCAGGAGGACAGAGAAGTAATAGTGGGGGCCCTGATTGGTAGCCAAAGGGTGAGGTCCCGGAGGGACTGGAGCATAGCGAAGCTGTTCCCTTATTCAAGAAGAGCTACAAAGAAAAACCTGGGACCTATACACCAGCAAATCTGATATCTCTCGTAGACAAGTTTCTTCAGAAGATTCTGAGAGAGAGACGATATACATGCATTTGGAAACGCAGGGTGTGATTATGAGCAGTCAGCACGTCTTTGTGCGTGGGGTATCATGGCTCAATAATTTGTTAGAGTGCTTTGGTGAACTGACCAGTAACTTTGACAAGGGCACGGTGGTATATGTGGTGTATATGGATTTCAGTAAGGCCTTCAGTAAGGTTCCACATAGTAGGCTGCTCTGGAAGTTTAGATCATATGGAATTGAGGGGGAGCTGGCAAATCAGATCATAGATTTGCTTCATTGTAGGAAAACAGAGGGTAATAGTGGAAGTATGCTTGATGGGCTGAAGGCCTGTGATGAGTGGAATGCCTCAGGGGTCGGTTCTGCGACTATTACTGCTTGTTTTATGCATGTATATTATATATATATATATATATATATATATATATATATATATATATATATATTTACATATTACACACATCTATGATTTAGACGAGAATGTACAGGCATGAATTATAAGTTTCACAATGACACTAAAATAGGCGGTATCGTGGACAGTGAGGAAGATTATCAGATATTTCAGAAATTACAGCAGCGCCTTAATCAGGTGAGAAAGTGGGCCGAGAAATGGCAAATGGAGTTTAATACAGATAATGTAAGTTCTTGCATTTTAGAAAGTCATATCTAGGTAGGAGTTTCATGGTGAATGGCAGGGCCTTAAGGAGTGTATTGAGACAAAGAGACCTATGAATTCAGGTTCAAGGTTCTCTGAAAGTGGAGCCACAGGTAGATAGGGCAGTGAAAAAGGCATTTGGCAAACTGGCCTTCATCAGTCAGAGTAATGAGTATCGAAATTATGGAGTTATGTTGCAGTTATACAGGGTGGTGGTGAGGCAATACTGGTAGTTTTATGTGAAATATTGTTCACTTTGCTACGGTTAGGATGTTATTAAAAAGGAACTAGTGCAGAAGAAATTTACAAGGATGTTGCCCGGACTCAATGGTCTGAGTTATAGTGAGAGGTTGGACAAACTAGGAGTTTTTACTTTAGAGTGTATGAGACAGAGGGGGATCTGATAGAAGTGTATAAGATCATGGGTAGCATGGATAGAGTGAATGCAATCAGTCTTTTTGAGCAACTACGGACTAGAGGGCATCAATTTAATATCCGAGGGGAAAGAGTAAAATGGAACCTGAGGGGCAATTTCTTTTACACACAGGGTGGTGTGCACATGGAATGAGATGCCAGCAGAAGTGGTTGAGGCGGGTAGATACACAAAATTTAAAATGCATTTTGAAAAATACACGGATAGGAAAGATTAAGAAGGATATGGGGCAAGAGCAGGGAAATGGGGTTAATGTGAATGGACATTTTGTTCGGAATGGACCAATTTGGGCTGAAGGGCCTTTCTCCGTGCTGTCGGACTCTATGACTCTCACAATCATTGCTTTTCCCATTGAATGTTATATTATACTTGCCCAATTCATTGGAGCATGCTTGACCCTCTAGCCTCCGGGCTTCCATGATACTTAACCAGAATGTTCAAACATTCGATATTGTATTCAGACGCCGTGTCAAAATGTAACATATTGATGTCACTATTCCTCCAAAGCTGCTTCAGAGCAAGGTTATTAATTAGTCCTCCTGACAACACAACACCAAATCTGAAATAACCTGCTCTCTAGTTTGGTTCACAACATAATGTTCAACCTACCCAATACACACTTACGGAAGTTTATCTTCACAGTATTAGTAGTCACTGCAATTTCGGTGCAACTTGAGACCATCCATTATTACTGCAGCACACACGATTATTTGTTACTCATTCACAGGATGAGGGGTGGGCGTCCCTGGATAACCAGTATTTATTGCCCATGCTAGAGGGCAGTTAAAAGTCAGCAGCGTTGTCTTGGGTCTGGAGTCACATGCAGGCCACACCAGGTAACGACAGCAGTATCCTTCCCTCATGGATATCAGTGAAGCAGATGAGTTTTTCCAACAATCGACAATGGATTCCTGGTCATCATAAACCCTTGATTCCAGATGCATATTGAATTCAAATTCCACCATCTGCCTTGTCAGGATTTGAATTCATGTCCACAGAATATTACCTGGGTCTCTGGGTTAAGAGCCCAGTGATAATATCACTGTGTCATTGCTCCCCCTTGAATATACTTGCATACCTAATTTCCAGAGCAGATGTTGTAAAGTATTTACGTGACAGATTTGGTTTTGATATATTATACACTAATGTTTGCTTCACCTTGCTATTTGTAAGATCCACGCAAACTGATTCTGTGGGAACTGATGGAAAGGGTCTGAGGCGATATTACTGATAGACTTGGACAAGACGTTCAGGGAGACTCACCTCAACGCTGAGATGATCTGAAGAATTGGTCAGCAATACAGGACAAGCATCAATATTCTTTCCCCCCACTTTGCCAGGATAAGTGTCACCATATTCTTCTGCTCCCTCGCACTCACTGTATATCTGTTATAACACCTACCCCCGAACAAGGCGCACACTCTATCTCCAAATAAAGCTCAAGCACGACCACATTCACTGTTGAATTCAGCACCTTCCTTCCCTCAGTTTTTCTGTCACTGACGCAATAGCCCCGCACACTAATACTACTGCATGGATACAACACTGTGGTCAGACTCCCTCTGGACATCTCACCCTTCCCACTTCCCTATACCAACATTAACAGCAGAGACACCCACTCCCACCCTCACTCCGTCCCTCCTCTTCTCCCATTACAGGAGAAACATTCTGGAATAGGACATAAAAGGCCAAGCAGGGTTTTAGAGTGCCCGATATCCGTTCCCTCACCCTCTACCTCGGCATGTGGGGAGGATCCTGGAAAGAGCCAGAGAGGACCAGGACACCTTGTGTGGAGATTCTGAAACATCGACGTCCCACCAGCCAAGTAAGCTGCAATGTTCAGTAAAGAGCAATTCTGAATTTAAACTCGCTGGGAGTTCCAATCTCATCTCTCTCACTTTTCAGGCTTAGTTAAAAGATGTCAGATGGAGACAGAGCGTCTGCAGTGGGATACAGACAGGGGGTGGGCAGAGCGTCTGCAATGGGATACGGACAGGGGGAAGGCAGGGCATCTGCAATGGAATACAGACAGGGGAAGGACAGATCACCTGCAATTGGATACAGACGGGGGGAGGGCAAAGCGTCTGCAGTGGGATACAGACGGGGGGAGGGAAAAGCGCCTGCAGTAAGATACAGACAGCGGAGGGCAGAGCGAGGGCAGTGCGTCTACAATGGGATACAGATGCGGAAGGGCAGTGTGTCTGCAATGGGAGACAGACTGGGGAAGGGATGCACCTCTGCAATGGGATACAGACAGGGGAAGGGCAGAGCGTCTGCAATGGGATATAGACAGGGGAAGGGCAGAGCATCTGCAATGAGATTTAGTCAGGGGAGCCAGAGCGTTTGCCATGGGATAGAGACAGGGCAGGAGCAGTGTGTCTGCAATGGAAGACAGACTGGGGGAGGGATGCAGCTCTGAAACGGGATACAGACAGGGGGAGGGAAGAGCGTCTGCAATGGGATAGAGACAGGGGAGGGGCAGTGTGTATGCAATGGGAGACAGACTGGGGGAGGGATGCACCTCTGCAATGGGATACAGACAGGGGAAGGGCAGAGCGTCTGCAACGGGATACAGACAGGGGCAGGGAAGAGCTTCTGCAATGAGATACAGACAGGGGAGGTCAGACGGTCTGCAATGAGATACAGACAGGGGGAGGGAAGAGCGTCTGCAATGGGATACAGACAGGGGAGGTCAGACCGTCTGCAATGAGATACAGACAGGGGAAGGGCAGCGCGTCTGCAACGGGATACAGACAGGGGCAGGGAAGAGCGTCTGCAATGAGATACAGACGGGGCAGGGAAGAGCGTCTGCAATGAGATACAGACAGGGGAGGTCAGACCGTCTGCAATGAGATACAGACAGGGTGAGGGAAGAGCGCCTGCAATGGAACACTGATGGGTGAGGGCAGAGAGTCTGCAGTGGGATACAGACAGGGGAGGCATAGCGTCTGCAGTGGGATACAGACCGGGGAGGCATAGCGTCTGCAGTGGGATACAGACGGGGAGGGCAGAGCATCTGCAATGTGATACAGACAGTGGAGGGCAGAGAAAAGGCAGAGCGTCTGCAATGGGATACGGACAGGAGGAGGGCAGAGCGTCTGCAATGGTATACTGACAGGTGAGGGCAGAGGGTCTGCTATTGGCTCCAGACGGGGAGGTAGAGCATCAGCAAAGGGATACAGATGGAGGAGGGCAGTGCTTCTGCAATGGGATACAGACAGTGGGAGTGCAGAACGTCTGCAATGGGACACAGATTGGGGGAGGGCATAGCAACAAGCAATGGCATACAGACAGAGGATGGCTGTGAGCAAAGCTTCAGCAGAAAAAAACCAGTACAATATATATGTGATGGAAATTTTCTGTTTTGGGGAAAAGATGAAACAGCAGAAATTTATTTAAATGCAAGGAGAATGCAGAACTCAGTGTTACAGAGGGATTTGTGTGTCTTAGTACATGAATCACATCAAATTAACCTGAACATGTAGCAAGTGATTTAGAAGGTAAATGTCGTGATCCTGTTTTGTGCAAGGGGTGTTGGGTATGATCTTAGCGATGTTTTTTGCATCAGTACAGGGCATTGCTGAGATTACATCTGTTGCATTATGTATAGTTATACAGCCTAAACTGGGAAAAAACAAAATTGCTTTCGAAACGTCTCAAAGATGTTTCTCTTTACGCATTCTTGGAATGAAGGCATTACGTTGTGAAGAATTAACAGTTCGGCCTGAGAATGAGGGATGTTTTATTGGCCATATAAGATCTTGAGAAGAGCGTAGTTGGTGAAGACCAGATGGATATTTCTCATTGTGTGGGAGAATAAAACTGGGGAAATAATTTAAGAAAAAATCAGTTTCAAAGGAAAGGTCATTGGACAGTAAAATTGAACTGTGAATTCTCTTCCTACATGCTGACAGACAAGCTGAGCTTTTCCAGCAATTACTGTATATGTTTAAGAATATTCATTTTAACACCGATATTGTGAAGACATGAAACACTTATTTTTACATTATGGAAGCACATAGTAACACATCATCAAAACAAGTAGAACCATTTATTGTTAATGAATTGATACCGCAATAATGCACTGACCTGGAGTCGAGAATGTGATGGAGTCATATAGTTCAGACAATGTTCAAGAAGAGCTCACAGAGTCTAGTGTGGGACTGATAATGTTACTGATTTAACTTACAGATGGAAAATGTAGCCTATCTGTGGAGAAACATTCTATTGCTCCCTTTCTGTTTCCCTTTCGCTCATCACAGCAATGTGTGGGAGTGAAACAAAGCCCAGTCGTCTTTCCCACTAATGGAGGATTCCTGATGAGGATTCATTGGAATCTTCCCATTGCCTGAAGCAAAGCAATTCAGCCAAATTCATGAAGAAATCCCATTGTCAGAAGGCTGTGCAAGCAGAATAACAACAGAAGTAATTATCCGACTCGATAGTGAGGGGAACAGACAGGAGATTCTGTGGCTGCAAATGGGAATCCGGAATGGTGTGTAGCCTCCCACATGCCCAGGGTCCAGGATGCCTCAGAGTGGCTGCAGAACGTTCTCACTGGGGGTTGGGGGAGGCAGTGGGGGGAAGCAGCCAGAAGTCATTGTGCACATTGGTACAAAGGACAGAATGACACAGGTCGAAATAGTGATGACATCCTGCAGAGTGATTGTGGAGAGCTACGGAAAAGGGTAAAAGACAGTGCTAATATCCAGTTTACTTCCAGTTCTCCGTGCTAGTGAGGGTAAGAATAGGATGATATGGCCGACGAAGGGGTTTCTAAAGAATTGGTGCAGGGGGCAGCGATTTTTGGATTACTGGGATCTTTTGTGAGGCAAGATGACGTGTTCAGGAACGACGGATTGTACCTGAGCTGGAAGGGGACCAATATCCCGGCAGGCAGGTTTGCAACTGCTGCAAGAGATGGTTTCAACTAGATTGGCTGGGGTTGGGGAGTGGTGGGATCCTCAACAGCAGGGAGACAAGTGCGAGGCTGGAAGGCTATACAGTAATCAGAAACAGTAAAATGAAGAGACAGGTCAGGCTAGACAATGACAGAGAGCAAGGAATGCTTGTTGAATTAAATTGCAACTGTTTCAATGCAAGATGGCTGACAGGTAAGGCCGATGAACTCAGGGCATGGATCGGTGCATGGGACTGGGATATTATAGCCATTACTGAAACATGGCTAAGGGACGGACAGCACTGGCAGCTTATGTACCAGGGTACAGGTGCTTTATGCGGAACAGAGATGGTGGAAAGAGGAGACAGGGAGTTTCATTTTTGATTAAGGCGAGTATCACAGCAGTAATCAGAGATAAAATAATTGATGGATCATCCTGTGAGGATTTGTCTGGGGAGCTAATAAATAAGAAGGGAATGGTGATAGGATTTGGATTGTACAATAGGCCCCCAAATAATAAACGAGGAATTAGGGGAACAAAAGTATGTAGACAGACTGGGGAGACTTGCAGGGCCAATAGGATTGCATTAGTATGATATTTTAATTTTCCTAACATAGACTGGGAATGACATAGAATTAAGGACTAGGACGGGGTGTATCTGTTAAGTGTGTTCGGAATATTTTCCTCAAGCAGTAAGTAGAGGGTGAAACTCGGGAAGGGACGAAGCCTGACCTACTCTAAGATCTAGGGCAGGACAGGTGACTGAGGTGACAGTGGGGGAGCCCTCTGGGACCCGCAAGCATAGTTCTATTAATTTTTAAATAGTTATGGAGAAGGACAAAACTGGTCCACATGTTTAAGTTCAAAATTTGGGCAAGGCGAATTATGATGGAATTAGACAGGAGCTTGAAGGGGTTGGTTAGAGGAGTTTGCAGGCGAAGGGACCTCCTGCAAGTGGGAGGCCTTTAAAAGTGAAATGTCTACAGTTCAAGGTCTATATGTTCCTGTGAGGGTAAAAGGCAAGGTTGGTAGGTAGAGGGAACCTTGGATGTCAGGAGATATTGAGGCTTTGACTCGCAAAAAAGAGGCGTGGCTCAGGTCCATGGAAGCTGGGATCGAGGGAATACCTGGAGGTATACAGGGGATACAGGAGTTTACTGAAGAAGGAAATCAGGAGGGTGAAAAGGCGGCACAAGATAGCCTTGGCTGAGAAGATTAGGGTGAATGCAAAGAGGTTCATTAAGTATATTAAAGTAAAAAGAATAACTAAATGAGAGTATAACCACTCAAGTTCCAAAATGGACATGCATGTCTAGAACCGTAGGAGATTTGCGAACTTCTCAATGAATATCTCTCCTCTGCTTTTAGCGTGGAGAAATACATGAAACTTGGGAGGTTAACAAAAGTCGTAGTGTTATCTTGGGGTGAGTCAATATCACAGGAGAAGGTGTGTTGGATGCATTAGAATGTATGAAGGTGGATACATCTCCTGGTTGTAAACAGATGCATCCAAGAACACTGCAAGAGGTTAGAAATGAAACTACGAGGACCCTGGTTGATATTTTTGCATCATCGTTAGCGACTGGTTAGGTTCCAGAATATTGGAGATTAGCAAATGTTGTGCCGTTATTCAAGAAGGGAAGCAAAGAAAAATCTGGGATCGATAGACCAGGAAGTCTAACATCTGTGGTACGTAGGTTGCTTGAGAAGCCTCTGAGGGATAAGATATGCATGCATTTGGAAAGATAAGGTTTGTTTAGAAACAGCTTTTTTGAAAGATTCCCGACAGTATGGAAACAGGTCGTCTGGCACAACAAGACCACACTGACCCTCCAAACAGTAACCCACCCAGTCCCATTCCCTTACCCTATATTTACCCCTGACGAATGCACATGACACTATGGGTAACTAAGCATGGCCAATTCATCTGACCTTTGGATTGTGGAAGGAAAATGGAGCACCCAGAGGAAACACACACAAACACAGTGAGAATGTGCAAACTCCACAAAGAGAGTCACCCGAAGCTGGAACCAAACCCGGATCCATGGCACTATGAGGCAGCAGTACGAGCCATTGAACTACCATGTCACCCTTGCTTTTTCTCAAAACAGTTCAATGACACAGGTACAAAATCTATTCTGCCCTTCACCCATGATGCACGTTCCAATATCACATATCATGAATAATTTATTCTCCAATGAAAGTGTCATATTATTATTATTTATTAGTTTGATGTTATTAATTTTAATAATAATTATTAATAGTTGTTTTTAGACTGGAAAGATTGCATGGCTTTGTGAGTGGGAGATCATGCCTCTCAAATTTGTTTGAGTTCATTGATGAAGTGACCAGGAATGTTGATGAGGGTAGGGCGGTAGACTGTGTGGTTTTCAGTAAGGCCTTTGACAAGGTTGCCATTGATAGGCTGGTCTGGAAGGTTAGAATTGCATGGAATCCAGAGGGAGCTGGCAAATTGGACACACAATTGGCTTGATGGTACTAAGCAGAGGTTAATAGAAGATGGATGCTCTCGGACTGGAGGCCTGTGACACATGAAGTGCCTCAGGGGTCTCTGCTGGGCCCATTGCTGTTTGTTATCTGTATCAATGATATTCTTGCGAATGTACAAGGCATGGTTAGGAAATTTGAAGATGACATTAAAATAGGTTAAATATCACACAACACCAGGTTATAGTCCAACAAGTTTAATTGGAAGCACACTAGCTTTCAGAGCGACGCTCCTTAATCAGGTGATTGACAATCACCTGATGAAGGAGTGTCGCTCCGAAAGCTAATGTGCTTCCAATTAAACCTGTTGGACTATAACCTGGTGTTGTGTGATTTTGAACTTTGTACACCCCAGTCCAGCACCGGCATCTCTGAATCATGACTAAAATAGGTGGTATCGTGGACAGTGAGGAAGTATATCAGAAATTGCAGCAGGACCTTGATCAAACTGGAGAAGTGGATCAAGGAATATTTTGGCAACGTTAGATCAAGGTAAGAGTTTCATGTTGATTGGTAGGACCTTAAGGAGTGTAGTTGAGCAAGGGAGCATGGAGATTAGGTCCACTGTTCTCTGAAAGTGGGGTCATAGTTAGACATGGCAATGAAGAAGGTTTTTGCCACACGAGCAACCATCGGTCAGGACATGGAGGAGAGCAGTTGGGAAGTTATGTTGTAGTTATACAGGACGTTGGTGAGTCTGCCCTTGTAGTGCTGTGTTCAGTTTTAGTCACGTTGCGATCGGAAGGGTGTTTTTAATTTGGAATGTGGGCAGACGGAATTTACAAAAATGTTGCCAGGACCCAACAGTATGAATTATAGGGAGAGGTTGGACAAGCGAGAACTTTTATCTTTAGATCACAGGAGAGGGGCCTTATAGAAGTTTACATGGATAGGGTAAATGGACCCAACCTTTTTTTCCTAGAGCTGGGGAATCAAGGACGGGAGATCATCAGTTTAAGGTGAGAGGGGAAAGAATAAAAGGGAAACTGATGGAAACTGTTTTACACAGAGAGTGGTTCACAAAGGGAATGAGCTGCCAACGGAAGGAGTTGAAGCATTTACATTAACGATATTTAAATGGCATTTGGGCAAGTACATGGACAGGAAAGGTCGAGAATGCTATGGGCCAAGTGCTGGAAAATGAGTTTAGTGTGGTTTGATATTTGGGTCAGCATGGACGAATGTGGGCCAAAGGGCCTCTCTGCCTCTCTCCATGCTGTAGGACTTGATGACTGTACAAATAGAACAGCATTTGGTCAAACCCTCATTTTTCCTAAGGTCATAAGTTCGAATCATATTTGGACAATGTTCTTTCAAGTTAACTTTGCAGAAACTTTGCTTTTCAGTTTGTTATCAACAATACGTATGTGTGTGCGCATGCGTGTGTATGTGTGTCTGTCTGTGCGTGTGTGTGTCTGTGTGACTGTCTGTGTGTGTGTGTGTGTGTGTGTGTGTGTGTGTGTGTGTGTTTCCCAGTATTTTTCAAAGGGAAATATCACTGTACATATTTGCAATATCCTCACGTCATTCCTCTTTCCATCATAGTTTGTTTTGGTCACAGGCATGTTGTTTTAGTAGATTAAAGAAATCTGCCTGACTTGTTCCTAACACTGACCCTGACACACTCTGAGAACTATATCATTGGCAATGTCACTAACATAGTTATAATTATTTTTTGTGGGCAGTGGAGGAGTGGGGCTAGAAAAGGGAGAAGTGAGCCAAAACAACACAGGGAATTATCGACTCAATCAGCCAATGTCATAGACGAGGAGTTCCTTGGAGGGATTCTGAGGGATAGAATTTGCATTTATTTAGAAAGACAAGGAATGATTAGGGATAGTCAATATGGATTTGTGTGATGGAAATCATGGCTAATTAATGTGATTGAGTATTATGAAGAGGTGACAAAGAAGATTGAAGAATACACCGTGGTGTACAATTGTTACACAAACTTCAGCAAGGCATTTAATAAGGTTCCCCATCATAGACAGATTACTAAAATTAGGTTATATGTAATCTAGGAAAAGCTAACCAATTGGATACAAAATTAGATTGAAGGTAATGGATTGTTTTCCAAACTGAAGACCTGTGGCCAGCGGGGTGCTGAAAGAATCAGTGCTGAGCTCACTGCTTTTTATCACGAACATAAACAACTTTGATGTGATTATCGGAGGCATGGTTAGTAAGTTTACAGATAACATCACCAACGTGGTGCAGTGAACAGTGAAGAAGATTGTCTCAGAATATAACGGGATCCTTGACCATCAATGAGCCAAGGACTGGCAGGTGGAGTTTAGTTTAGATATTTGTGAGGTTTTACATTTTGGTAAGTTAAAGCGGGGTAGTGCCCTGGTGAATGTTGCTTAACAAAGAGAACTATGGGTGAAGATTCATAGTTCCTTGTAAGTGGAGTTTACGTCGGTCGAGTAGTGAGGAACGTGTTTGACATGCTTGCCTTAATCGGTCAGAACATTGATAATAGGAGTTGGAGTAACGTGTTGCGCTTGTACAGGACGTAGGTGAGGCCACTTCAAGAAAACTGCGTACATACCAGTTGACTCTGTTAAAGGATGGATGTTGTTAAGCTTGAAAGGGTTCAGAAAATATTTACAAGGATTTTCTGGAACCTGAGGGTTTGAGCTACAGGGAGATGATGAACAGGATGAGGCTTTTCCCCCTGGACTGTCAGAGGCTGAATGGTGACATGACAGAGGTTTTAAAAAGTCCTGAGGGACATGGATAGTCTGAATGGGCAAGAGCTTTTTCCCAGTGTAGGGGCATCCAGAACTAGACGGCATAGGGTGGAGGTGACAGGGCAAAGACTTAGAAGGGACCTGAGGGGAAACCTTTTCATACAGAGGCTGGTGGGTGTACTGCCAGAGGAAGTGGTGAAAGCGGGTACCATTACACGTTTAAAATGTAACTGGATAGGTACATAAATAGGAATGGATCATGTGATGTGGGCCAAATGCTGGCAAATGGGACGAGATCTGAGTAAGGTGCCTGATTGGCATGGACAAATTGGACAAAAGGACTTGTTTCCACGCTGTATGATTCTGTTATTCTCACAGCGGGATGAGGAAGAATTCCAAAAGGGCCATTCGAATGGGAATTCTCTTCCCCAGAAGTTTGTGGTTCTTCTCTGATTACAAGTATTCACAGGTGAGTTAGTTAAAGATTTGACAGAGAAGTGAGTCACAGATAATGGGACACAGACAGGAAGATGAGGCTGAGACCACAATCTGATCAGTCAAAATCTTAATGCCTCTTGGAGAAGGCTCAAGTTCTCTAATGACCCGCTCCTGCTCCTCAGTCCCATGTTTCTGTGTCCCATTCAACCCCTCTAAACGGCTCGACAGGAGCAGTTAGAGTCCACTTATTGTTATAGCATGGTGCACAGAAATAGAGGAAACAATTCGGTCCCTCAAGACTGTCCCACTCGGTTTGGGATTTATGGAAAATGTAATTGGAAGACCCAGGCTTGATATGGAAGAGGTTGCTCATTTCTATTTACAGAGTTTCCCCTCTCTGTATCTTGTGCTTCATTTGTTTATCATGTTGTAGAGCCAGAATCACTGTGAACACTGCCCCCAAATCTCACGCGGTGATGGCTAACAAAATCCACGGGTCTCCCTGATTGCAACATTCCATACACAAAGCACTGTACAAACCAACCGAATTCAATACCCAGACCAAAAGAAACGAACAATTACAAGACGCTGCTTTTGAGCCCAACAATCTCCCTGTGCACATCCTCGCCTTCGCTGCGTGGGTGTTCTCCAGGTGCTCCATTTTCCTGCCACAGCCCAAACATGTGCTGGTTAGGCGAAATGGCCATGTTAAATATCCCGTACTGTTCAGCGATGTGTAGGTCAGGTGTAAATATGGTGTAATAGGGGAGGGGAATGCATCTGGATAGTTTTCTCTTCCGACGGTTGGTGTGGACTTGTTGGGCCAAATGGCCTGCTTCCACTCTGTCGGGATTCTAATCCTGAACCCGATTTGGAATTATCGATTTCGAACCGGGCAAGTGTCCCCAGATTGCGATGGACCAGAGCAGAATGTCTGGTCGCCAAGCTTGTCTTCGGTTAGGTTCTTAACATTATGAAAAAAGGCCCTACGGCCCAACAAGCCCACATCAAAGACCAAACTACCCAACCTCACTCGGCTACCACACATTTAACCCTGACTAATGCACCTAGCACTATAGGCAATTTAGCATGGCCAATTCACCTGTTTGCACATCCTCGGATTGTGGGAGGACACCAGAGCACCCAAAGGAAACCCATGCAGACAGAGGGAGAATGTTCAAACTGCACACAGTCGTAAGCAGGAATTGATACTGGCTCCCTGGTTCTGTGAGTCAGTAGTGCTAACCATTGAGCCACCGTGCCGCCCCACTACTTTATAGCAAAGGCAGATGTGAAATGGGTGTTCCAGATTTGATGCGGTTGGTCAAACCACACAACTTTAAGCAAAACACGATTTATTTAAACACTCTAATAAAAATACATAGAAGAGGAGTTTAGAATAACTTAACTACTTGAAACCTTAACAGATTAATAGATACAGTACAATCTACTAATGAATTGCTCCAATGTACTAACTCCCCATAAACTCATCCCTTGGCAAAAAGACACATCCAAGGCTAATCAGTCTTGCACGCAGTTCTCCAATCCAGGAGGAAACAGCATCAAGACAGATTTCAGAGAGAATTGCAGTGAGGGATCATTTACTAAAAGAATCCAAACTATCTCCGACTGCAAGCACCTGGTGACTGTTATAGCTCAGAAAAACTGGAAAGCCAGTTCCTTGAGAGCTGGCCATTGTTATCAACATGTATTTTTTTTTAAAAAACCTGAAAAGCCTTCTAAGTTATTTACTTCAGCCGTTTGCAGTACGCAGTTTAGCTTTTAAAATATCTCTTTTAAGAAAACGAGACAATAGCCTTTTTTTAAGTGCGAGCATTGTCAGAGATATTCGATACCTGGTCCTTTACAATAATACTCTAGGGGCCGCCTCGTGTTACTGACCACACAATGAACTCAGAGGGACAAACACATACGTCAGACGTTCAGTGGACAGGCACAGACCATCTTACAAAGCTGCTGAATCCCCTAAGTAACATGGGGCATACCGGGAAATGAACATCTGCCCGATACACCCCCCCCCCCCGCGACATGGAGCACCACATGGAATACAGTGGGAAGTGAACAACAGGAGAAAGTGAGGACTGCAGATGCTGGAGATCAGAGCTGAAAATGTGTTGCTGGAAAAGCGCAACAGGTCAGGCAGCATCCAAGGAGCAGGACAATCGTCGTGTCGTGCATGAGCCCCTCTTCAGGAAGAAGAAGGGCTCATGCCCGAAACGTCGATTCTCCTGATCCTTGGATGCTGCCTGACCTGCTGCGCTTTTCCAGCAATACATTTTCAGAAGCGAACAACTGCCCAAGACACACCATTTCACTGTTTCTGAGGTTCACAATGCCAGCACTCGATACACTAGAGAGGCAAAAACCAAGGCCAGGGAAAATTACAGAGGGACAGAAAGATTCACATTAAAGACAGAAACAGGCAGTTAATTAACTGAGAAGATGTTGTGGAAATAATGAGAAAAAGACCGGGTGTTGGGACTAAATGTAGGAGTCACTCATTAGAGAGCAATATTACAATAATGAGAACATTGAGTAAAGGTATTTTCCGAACAGGTGAAATGGTTTTTTTCATCAAATTCTAAATATCCTTCACAGAACACTTCAACCTGGGAGAAGATGACAGACTAACACGGAGAGCTGTGCAGGCCATGCTCGTGTACTACTCAGTAAACTGGATTATCTGCCCAGCATAAGGAGTATTGGAAACTTTTACTATCATATAGGAACGATACACTCACCAAATACACACAGCAGGGGAATGCTGACAACAGGTCCATATGACCAGTATAAGGTGTGTGTGTGTGTGTGTGTGTGTGTGTGTGTGTGTGTGTGTGTGTGTGTGTGTGTGTGTGTGTGTGTGTGTGTGTGTGTGTGTGTGTCGGGGGGTGGGGGGGGAGGAGGAATGGTGGAGGTGTTGGGTGGTTGCATGTGGAAATCTTTACATGAGAGAAAATACACTTAAAGGAAACCAGGTCAACTTTGACCCACTGGTAGGGATTGGGAAAATCGACACAGAGAGTCCGAGGATAGTTTCATGGACATATGAGTTAAAGAGTTTGAGAATATTAAAGTAAATACATTGCCAGACACCATAGTAATATAGCTCAGCGTGCACAGGAATATCAGATGGATGAAAGTTTGGTGTGAGTTCGAATCAGTTATGTTTCTGTAGGTTTCAACCCGACAGTGTCAGCAGCAGATTATTGTCATCATTAAGTCTGTACTTCACAGCTCAAGGTTCAAACAGCAGATGGGTTAACCAGTGAAGTACAATCTGGAGCAGCGAATGGTTAAAGTTAATAATGATCAGGGCATGATGTCAGAAATGAGCTCATGGCCAAAGGGGTCACCAAACTTAAGATTCGTCTGTTTCAATGACACCTGCATGTTCCCCTCCAAGCCGCTCACTACCCTGGCTTGGAAATATACCGCTGTTCCTTCACAGTCGTTGGGTCAGAATCCTGGAATTCCCTCCCTAATGCTGCAAGTGGACTGCAGCGATTCAAGAGTCCAGCTCACCATCACCTTCTCATGGGCAAATAGGAATGGGCTATTAATGCTGGCCAGTCAGCAATGCCCAGTTCCCACAAATTAATGAAAGTTATATATATTCGCCACGAATGGGATGGAGTTCCTGGAAGGAAACAGAGTTTGTAAACATAAGAGGACAATGACCTCCACGCTCCCAATACTTAAATAACAAGGGCAGTGAGACAATGGTTCACATCTGAAAGTGAGTAGGGCAACACGGAGACCCATGATTAACAGTCTGAATCAAGAAGGGAGACAGTAATTGAACAAGTTCACTGGTGCCGTTATTCGTTATCTGCAGAGTGAATGTGTGGATTCAGTGTCTCAACATGAACAATAATAGTGGCAAGGAGTGAAGACTACATGAAATAACAGTAATGCAGTCATAACTAGTTTATAGAAAAATATCTGGATGGTTTGACTTACCAGGGACACAAACGGTAGTCAGGAGAGGATAATAAAAACATTGAATAATGAGAAGAGTATGATCGGTCTGCAAATTAAATGACAACCAATCATAATATGTTGAAAGAAACCAGCGTAATCGGATAAATCCCTGTCCATTCTCGTACAATTCCAGTCCAACGTTCTCAGATTTTGATCCATTGTTGGAACATTGCGGTGCTCACATTCTGATCCATTGTTGGAAGATTCCAGCTTAATATTCTCAGATTCTGATCCATTGTTGGAAGATTCCAAACTCCTGTTTTCAGATTCTGATCCATTGTTGGAACATTCCACTTTAATGTTCTCAGATTCTTATCCATTGTTGGAACATTCAAGTCTAACGTTCTCAGATTATGATCTCTCCTCCCCTTCTCCATCTAGAGCTGCTGATCCCTGTTAGTGCTAACGGTGATTCTTCCACTCATACTATGGGATAACACATTGAAAGAAGCCCATATACCATTAAGAGATGGGAACTTTCCACTGGAATAATTAGAATATATGGCGGCTGACATTAATCACAGTCACCAAACAAACAGGGAAAGTTAAACCCTTCCTTACATTACATTCCATATCATAATAAAAGGGATTATTTACTCTGTCTCAATGGAATGGATGAGGGTTACTGATGGCCAGACTATAAATCTTTCAATCTTTTCTCACTTTTTCCTTGAATGTGGGAGTTTTCACAGAGCACTGCAGGGCTGTATATGTCCTACTCTGTTTATAAAGCTACAGGGCTAAAATAACAGACTAGCTGCAAGAAATGTCTGTTCAGGAAATTTCTGAATACATAAACTCAAGAGAGAAAGTGAGGATTGCAGACGCTGGAGATCAGAGTAGAGAAGGTGGTGCTGAAAAAGCACAGCAGGTCAGGCAGCATCAGAGGAGCATTGACGTTTCTTGTGTAAGCCCTTCATCGGAATGAGGCTTGTGGCCCAAGGGTGCTGGGAGCTAAATGGAAAATAGTTGGGGTTGGGGGAAGATAGCTGAGAATGTGAAAAGTTTATAAAGTTGGGGTTGCAGGTGATATGTGAGAGAGAAGGGTGGAGCGGATAGATCGAAAGGAAGATGGACAGGTAGGGCAGGTCATCCGGCGGTACTGAGTTGGAAGGTTGGAACTGGGATAAGTTGGAGGTAAGGTAAATGACAAAACTGGTGAAATCCACATTGATCCCATGTGGTTCCAAGGTCCAAAGGCAGCAGACGAGACTTTCTTCCTCCAAGAGGCGGATGGTTAAGGTTTGGCGGTGAAAGAGGCCGAGGACCTGCATGTCCATGGTGGAGTGGAAGCGGGAGTCAAAGTTTTCAGCCACGGGGTAGTGCGGTTGTTTGGTGCGGGTGTCACAGAGATGTTCTCTTAAGTGTTCCACGCGCTGGCGTCCTGTCTCCTCAATGTAGAGGAGACATCAGGAGCAACGGATACTGTAGGTGAAGTGTGGGGAAATGCAGCTAAAACTCCGAAGAATGTGGAAGGATCCTTTGTAGTCTCGGATGGACGTGAGGGGGAGTTGAGAGTGCAGGTTTTTCAAATCTTGTGGTTGCATGCGAAGGTGCCAGGAGTGGAGGGTGGGTTGTTGGTTAGCGTGGACCTGACAAGTGATTCGCGCCAGGAATGTTCTTTATGGAACGCAGATCAGGGTGGGGAGGGGAATATATTCCTGATGGTGGGGTCTGTTTGTAGGGAGGATAATGCATTGTATCTGGAGGTTTGGTGAGATGGAAGGTGAGAATAGAGTGTTCTTTCCCTATTGAGTTTGGATTGCTAACATTTGAAGGCAGAGGTACGGGAAGTGGATGAGATGCTCTGGATAGCATCGTCGACCACGTGGGAGTGGAAATTGTTGTCTTTGAAACAGGAGGCATTTTGGATATACACTGGGTTCAGAGAGTGGTGCTCGAAAAGCACAGCGGGTCAGGCAGCATCCGAGGAGCAGGGAATTTCGATCCTTTGGGCAAATGTTCTTAATCAGGAATCGGGTTTTTGCCCGAAACATCGGTTTTCCTGCTCCTCGGATGCTGCCTGACCTGCTGTGCTTTTCCAGCACCACACTCCGGACTCTTATTTCCCGCATCTGCAATACCAACGTTCGACTATACACTAAGTTCCGCCACTTCTGTAAAACTGTTTTTAATTCTGTTTCACTGCTGTAGGCAATAAGTTGTTAAACTTGAATGCGTGCAGAAAAGATTTCCAATTATATTGGCAGTGTTGGGTAGGGTGGTGGTGGCGAGTGATGTTGAGCTACACGGAGAGTATGATTGGTCAGGGGCTATATTCCCTGGAGCGTTGTTTCTGAGGAGTGACCTTACTGAGGTTTATCGTTTTGAATCCCGATGCTCCAGGGTGAGCAAGGCCAAAGGCCAGAGAAATAGACAGAACATTTATTCACATTAAAACTGGACAATTATTCATCGACAACATGTTGGCGAATGATAGAGGTAGACTGAAGAATGGGACCGGCTGGAGGAGTCAGAATTGGAGGGTCCAATCACATGATTGTGAACAAATATAAAGGTACATTCTCAATCCACCTCACCGAACCAGACCAGACACCTTAAACCCAGAGGAGATATTTGTTTGGCATGCAGCACTGCACAGACCAGGCTAGTGTACTGCTGAACACCACCCTGCAATTAGTCCAGAGTGAAACACTGTGCACACTATAGCAGTGCATTGATCTATAAACCCAGATGTTTTAAACAGGGAGCACTGTGCAAACCGGACTGGTATACTGTGCAATACAACGACAATCTACCCAGAGTGTAAAGGTACGCAGACCACAGTAGTGCATTGATCCATGAACCCAGATTAAATATGCTACCAGGGTGTGGAACTGTGTCCATCATCCCAGCGCATTGTTCAGTAACATTGTGTTAGATCACTGCCCAGCATAGGGAAACTTGCAGACCATGCTGGAAGTGACAGGATGTGAAGCTCCCATCCCTTTACAGCTCCATATGCCCATTGTGCTATGACACAGGGGTTCTGTCGGTGTGAAAATCACTGCCAGGGAGAGAAGACGGAGGAATAATTTTTAGTATCAACAAATGGGAGTGCTTTGGGGAATAGACGGAGAGAACGAGATTGAGAGAAAAAGTCATGGAAGGATGTGTTCACAGAATCCAGACTGCTGAAATGAAGACATTTCAATAGTATCCTGCAACATGAGCCAGTGTTTCCAGGAATGATGGGAGAACGGGATATTAGTGTGAGTTCAGATGATGGACAGTACTGGATGACCATTTGTTCTGCAGCTTTGTAACTGTGAGTAGGCTGAGCAGAGACTTCGGCACATTTGGCTGAACCTAACAATAGGAGGAGAAAGTGAGGACTGCAGATGCTGGAGATCAGAGCTGAAAATGTGTTGCTGGAAAGCACAGCAGGTCAGGCAGCATCTCAGGAGCAGGAGAATCGACGTTTCGGGCATAAGCCCTTCTTCAGGAATGAGGAAAGTGTGTCCAGCAAGCTAAGGTAAAAGGTAGGGAGGAGGAACTTGGGGGAGGGGCGTTGGAAATGGGATGGGTGGAAGGAAGTCAAGGTGACGGTGATAGGCCGGACTGGGGTGGGGGCGGAGAGGTCAGGAAGAAGATTACTGGTTAGGAAGGCGGTGTTGAGTTCGAGGGATTTGACTGAGACAAAGTGGGAGGAGGGGAAATGAGGAAACTGGAGAAATCTGAGTGGTTGGAGGGTTCCTACACGGAAGATGAGGCTCTCTTCCTCCAACCGTCGTGTTGCTATGGTCTGGCGATGGAGGAGTCCAAGGACCTGCATGTCCTTGGTGGAGTGGGAGGGGGAGTTGAAGTGTGGAGCCACGGGTTGGTTGGGTTGGTTGGTCCGGGTGTCCCAGAGGTGTTCTCTGAAACGTTCCACAAGTAGACGGACTGTCTCCCCAATATAGAGGAGGCCACATCGGGTGCAGTGGATGCAAGTAATGATGTGTAGTACAGGTGAATTTGTGGCGAATATGGAAGTATCCCTTGGGGCCATGGAGGAAAGTAAGGGGGGAAGTATGGGCGCAAGTTTTGCAATTCTTCCGGTTGCAGGGGAAGGTGCCAAGAGTGGAGGTTGGGTTGCTGGGGGTGTGGACCTGACAAGGGAGTCACGGATGGAGTGGTCTTTTCGGAACGCTGATAGGGGAGGGGAGGGAAATATATCCCTGGAGGTGGGGTCCGTTTGGAGGTGGCAGAAATGATGGAGGATGATACGCTGTATATGGAGATTGGTGGGGTGGAAGGTGAGGACCAGTGGGGTTCTGTCCTGGTGGTGGTTGGAGGGGCGGGGCTCAAGGGCGGAGGAGCGGGAAGTGGAGGAGATGCGGTGGAGGGAATCGTCGACCACATCTGGGAGGAAATTGCGGTCTTTGAAGAAGGAGGCCATCTGGGTTGTACGATATTGGAGCTGGTCCTCCTGGGAGCAGATGCGGCGGAGATTAAGGAATTGGGAATATGGGATGGCGTTTTTACAGGGGGCATAGTGGGAGGATTTGTAGTCTAAGTAGCTGTGGGAGTCGGTCGGTTTATAGTAGATGTCCGTGTTGATTCGGTCGCCCGAGATAGAAATGGAAAGGTCTAGGAAGGGGAGGGAGGAGTCTGAGACGGTCCAGGTGAATTTGTAATCGGGGTGGAAGGTGTTGGTAAAGTGGTTGAACTGGTCAACCTCCTCGTGGGAGCACAAGGCAGCGCCGATTCAGTCATCGATGTAGCGGAGGAAAAGGTGGCAGTGGTGCCAGTGTAGCTGTGGAAGATGGACTTTTCCACATATCCTGTGAAGAGGCGGGCATAACTGGTGCCCATGCGGGTGCCAATGGCTACTCCTTTGGTTTGGAGGAAGTGGCAGGATTGGAAAGAGAAGTTGTTCAGGGCGAGGACCAGTTCAGTCAGTCAAAGGTTGAGTCAGCGGGAAAGGAAGAACCGGAGGGCTTTGAGTCCTTCATGATGGGGGATGGAGTTGTATATGGACGTTCATGCTGAAGATTAGGCGTTGGGGACCGGGGAAGCGAAAATCATGGAGAAGGTGAAGGGCGTGGATGGTGTCTCGAACGTAGGTGGGGAGTTCTTGGACTCAGGGGGACAGGACCGTGTCGAGGTATGCAGAGATGAGTTCGGTGTGACAGGAGCAGGCTGAGACAATGGGTTTGTGGATTTTAGGCAGGAGGTAGAAACGGGCGGTGCGGGGTTGTGGGACAATGAGGTTGGAGGTGGTGGATGGGAGATCCCCTGAGGTGATGAGGTCATGGATGGTCTGGGAGATGATGGTTTGGTGGTGGGAGGTGGGGTCACGGTCATGGGGGCAGTAGGAGGAGGTGTCCGCGAGTTGATGTTTAGCCTCAGCGGTGTAAAGGTCGGTGCGCCAAACTACTACCACGCCTCCCACATGGGCCCCAGCTATGCCTGCCTCTTCGTAGGATATGTGGAACAGTCCATCTTCCGCAACTACACTGGCACCACACTCCACCTTTTCATCCGCTACATCGATGACTGTATCGGCGCTGCCTCGTGCTCCCTGGAGGAGTTTGAACAGTTCATCCACTTTACAAACACCTTCCACCCCGACCTCAAATTCACCTGGACCGTCTCAGACTCCTCCCTCCCCTTCCTAGACCTTTCCATTTCTATCTCGGGCGACCGAATCAACATGGACATCTACTATAAACCGACTGACTCCCACAGCTATTAGACTACACCTCCTCCCACCCTGCCCCCTGTGAAAACGCAATCCCATATTCCCAATTCTTTCGTCTCTGCCGCATCTGCTCCCAGGAGGACCAGTTCCAATACCGTACAACCAACATGGCCTCTTTCTTCAAAGACCACAATTTCCCCCCAGACGTGGTAGACGATGCCCTCCACCGCATCTCCTCCACTTCCCGCTCCTCTGCCCTTGAGCCCTGCCCCTCCAATCGCCACCAGGCAGAACCCCACTGGTCCTTACCTACCACCCCATCAACCTCCATTTACAGCGTATCATCCGCCGTCATTTCGGCCACCTCCAAACAGACCCCACCACCAGGGATATATTTCCCTCCCCTCCCCTATCAGCGTTCTGAAAAGACCACTCCCTCCGTGACACCCTCGTCAGGTCCACACCCCCCACCAACCCAACCTCCACTCTTGGCACCTTCCCCTGCAACCGCAAGAAATGCAATACTTGCGCCCATACCTCCCCACTTACTTTCCTCCATGGCCCCAAGGGATACTTCCATATCCGTCACAAATTTACCTGCACGACACATCATTACTTGCATCCACTGCACCCGATGTGGCCTCCTCTATATTGGGGAGACAGGACGCCTACTTGCAGAACGTTTCAGCGAACAACTCTGGGACACCCGGACCAAACAACCCAACCTCCCCGTGGCTCAACACTTCAACTCCCCCTCCCACTCCACCAAGTACATGCAGGTTCTTGGACTCCTCCATCGCCAGACCATAGCAACACGACAGTTGGAGGAAGAGAGCCTCATCTTCCGCCTAGGAACCCTCCAACCACAAGGGATGAACTCAGATTTCTCCAGTTTCCTCATTTCCCCTCCCCCACCTTGTCTCAGTCAAATCCCTCGAACTCAGCACCGCCTTCCTAACCAGCAATCTTCTTCCTGACATCTCCGCCCCCACCCCACTCTGGCCTATCACCGTCACCTTGACCTCTTTCCACTTTCGTATTTCCAACGCCCCTCCCCCAAATCCATCCTCCCTACCTTTTATCTCAGCCTGCTGGACAAACTTTCCTCATTCCTGAAGAAGGGCTTATGCACGAAACGTCGATTCTCTTGCTTCTGGGTTGCTGCCTGACCTGCTGCGCTTTTCCAGCAACACATTTTCAGTTCTGAACCTACCAATAATTTGTCTCAGTGTCATTTTCACTGAGTGTGACAGAAGGATTGTTTGTATGAGACTGAGTTAGTTTCCTGGTGATATCCCATCTAACTCAGCTCATTTACAACCTAGCCCACCACATGGCGTCCCTTGCATTCAATGCCAGCTCAATTTCCTTCATGGTTGGAGATACTTACCAACGCCTGCATGACCCTAAATATTCCGTGATCCCTGGCACTGCTGCCATCTTCAAAAGGCCAATGGGAACACGGTTGAGCTTTCTCCGTTTGGAGATGCCCTGCGCAGTTTACCCCGAGCATGGCAGATAACGGGCAAATAAACTACGGTTTGTCAACAGAGACACGGAAGTCCTGGTCAATGGGCTAGTGCAGAGGAGGATCATTCCCTTCCCAGTGTGAGCCAAACCACCAGACTCACCAAGCATGGTCTGACCTCAACCACCCTGCTCAGTGCAGTATCTGTGGTCCGAAGAAATGTCCAGCAATACTGGACAAGCATCAATAACCTTCCCCGTTCTGTCAGGATAAGGGTCACTGTATTCTCTCTCCTCCTTCACACTCACTGTATATCTGTTGTAGCACATACCTCCGAACAAGGCTCATGCTCCACCACTGTCACTACTGCATGCAGTCTCTCTCTCTCTCTCTCTCTCTCTCTCTCTCTTTCCTCTCTCTCTCTCCCCCTCCACTTTACCCGCCACACCAATAACACGGCATAGATGCAACATGTTGCACTGACTCCCTCCGGCACCTCACCATGTTCCCCACCTAGACCAGCACTAACAAAGGGGCCACCACAGCCACCCTCCCTCCCTCCCTTTCTCCCTTTCCAGGAGATTCAGCCTGGAAAGGACAGAAAGTGCCAAGCCGGGTGGTGGAGTACCTGATATCCTTTCCTTCAACCCAATACCACATGTGGGGAGGAATCTGGTAGAGAGCCGGAGAGAACCAGGATGCCTCGTGTGGAGATTCTGGAATATCCACGTCCCACCAACCGAGTAAGGAGCAATGCTCAGTGAAGGACTATTCTCACCTTAATCCCACTGTCACCTCCGTATCCCACTGGCACAACAATCCGTGGCTCTGTTGCCTTCTCCCTTTTGTGTCGAGCTGGTACGAATGAAATTCCCACGGTCTAAATGGTCAGGAGAGGGGCCACAACACATCGTTTCCACCACCACCCAGTGCCTTCTGCTCCTACACCCTCTTTATAATGGTACAGAATACTTTATAGTGACTTTCAGAGTTATTCCTACCAAGATGCATCACTGCACAATGCTCTGTATTGATCCTGATCTGCCATAAACCTGAAAACTACACCAATGTGTCGCTGTCCTGCCGGATTTCCACACTGTCCTCCACACACTTTATAATTCGCCAATGTTTGGTATCTGCAAACATTGAAATTGTCCTACAGTCACACTCCACACAGAAATACTGAGTCACTCACTATTGTGAGCAAGTGCATCACTAACACACTCGCTGAGGACAGACCTAAATACAGACGCACACCAGACAGTGTAAGTGAAATATTGACAAGGTCACTGTGGAGCAAGAGAAATACTGACAGAAACTCCATGTCTATACTTGTTTCTGTGTATTTGTGAGTGTCTCTAGGTCTCTGTATTAGTGTGTGTATATCTGTGTGTATCAGTGTAAGGCGAGTCTGCAGTCTCTATGGTGCTGAAAGTGATGTAATATCCTTCTGCCAGGAGATCTGAGTAAGGGTCTTTTCATTTCTGTCCACAGATGCTGCCAGACCTGCTGGGTTTTCTGCTGCTGTCAGTCTCTGCTGGCATCCCCACACCTCTGTACAGGTGGGAGTGGAGGGCAAAAATCATCAGGGATTCTGTTTGGGAGGGAAAGAGGGACGGCAGCAGCTCACAGTACCATCCAAACACAGATAAACAGAGACATACACACACATACACACACACACAAACAAACATGCACACACATAGACACAGAGACACAGACACACACTGACATACACACGCACTTACAGAAATAGGCGCAAACACAGACGCAAACACACAGACCCACATGGATTCAGACACATACACAGACAAACAGACACACTCACAGGAACAGACACACACAGATGCAGACACACACACAAACAGTTAAACACAGATACATACACAGATGCACACATACTCACAGAAACAGACACCCACGCAGACACTCACATGGCTGAACACAGACACGCGCACATACTCACAGAAACCCGCCACACACACAGACACAACCACACGAACACACATACACAGACACCAGATGCAGAGTGACACACAGACGCACAAACAAATACACAGAGACTTGCGAACGCTCGTGTCCCTCAGCCCTATGTTCTGATGTTCCATTCAACCCTACGGACCTGCTACACAGGGGCAGATCGAGGCCACTCGGATGGTTGGATGTAGTTTCGGAAATGTACTTGGAAAGTCCAGGCAAGGTCAGGAAGTGACCCCACCCCCAACCCCAATCCCTCTTTTCTGGTTTCCCCTCTCTGTAACATCTGCTTCACATATGTGTCATGTTACAGACCCAGATTCGCTGAGAATTCAGCACCCATACCCCACCCAGTGTTTACTCAAATAAATCCTCTGCTCTCCTTGAATGCAACATTGTACAACACGGCTTCCAAAAGCATAACATGAGAACGTACGAAATGGGCACAGGAGTAGGCCATTCGGCCCCTCAAGCCTGCACTGTCATTCAATAAGAGCATGGCTGATCTACTCCAGTGCTCAACTCCACTTCCCTGCTAACCCCTTGCATCCCTCAACTCGCTGATATGTCAAAAGCCGCTCCACCCGACTGTAAATACATTCAGTGTCCCTTGGATGCTGCCTGAACGGTTGGTCTTTTTTCAGCACTACACTCTTTCAACACAGACACGCGTACACACACACACTTACTCACAGCCATCCCACACACACACATACCTGAGAGACATACACAGACACACAGAGACATACACACATCAACCGAATCCTACACACACACACATGCGCGCGCGCACACACACACACACACACACACACACTCACACACATATACAATCACACACACACACACACACACACACACAAAAGCACACACAGCCACAGATTTAAACAGTTTCAACATTTCCCCTCCCCCACCTGATTCCAGATCCAACCCTTCAACTCGGCACCTCCATCTTAAACTGCACAAGCTGTTTATCTTCCTTCCCACCTATCCACTCCACCTTCCACTCTAACCTATCACCGTCACCCCACCTTCATTTAACAATCGCCTTCCCAGCGACCTTCTCCCCCAGCACCACCCTCTCCCATTTATCCCTCAGCCCCCTTGGCCCACAAGCCTTATTCCTAATGAAGGGATTAGGCTCGATATTTTGACTCTACTGCTCCTTGGATGCTGAATTGAACAGTCGTGCTTTTTTCAGCACCACATCTTTCAACACAGCACATGCATGCACACGGACAGAGAAACACACACACACAGACACAGATGGACGCACACACATACCAACACACACGCAGAAACACACAGACAGCCACACTTACCACGCAGGAAGTCATCTACATTCCCCCTCCACACACACAGACACCAAAATGCCCCCCCCACACATGTACACATAGGCTCACACACAGGCACACACCGACACACACACATACACAAACAGACATATGCAAACAGTCACATACACACCCACACTCCCCACTCATGCACTCATACGCTAACACAGACACACACAAACAGATATATACACTCAAACAGACACACACAAACACAGATGCAGACATGCGCAAAAAAACAGACATACACACAGACACAGACACACATACACACACGCACACACACACACACAGATGTACACTCAGGCACACAAAAAAGTCGCACACGCATTGACATACACCACACAGAAAACACACCCATACAAACAATCACACAGGCACGCACGCAAACAGAACAAGGACACACACTAACGCACACAGACACACACAGACACTCAGAGACACACAAAGGCATGCACACACACAGAGGCACGCACACATTGACGCACACACACGCGTGCACACATCATGTAAAATGCAATATTTAGTGACATACCCTTACAAATAACCTTACATATAAGAAAATATTGAAGTCCTAAAATGCACCAGTAGACCATGGCAGTGTATCACTTTCAGCAAAAGAGGGAGAGAGAAAGGTGGAGGGGGAAGGACGAAGGGAGGCTTTGAACCCCATTCAATGACCCACCCCAAAACAAAACATTTCCGATTGCACACAGCTGCAGAGATAGAAATGCAAACGTACATACACACACTAATGCAGAACATACAGAGAGATAGATACACATAGATACGCATGTAGACACACACAAATCGACAAGCGTGGACAGAAATATGCAGATACATGCTTGGACATGCAAACATATAGAGTTTATACGAGAGTTTTAAAACAGACATATCGGCCCATTCATTCAATTCTAACGATGATCTCAAACTAAACTAGTCCCATGTTCCTGTGCTTGGACCACATTTTTCCAAACCTTCTCTTATTCTTGTACTTAATAAAACGTATTTTAAACATTGTAACTTTACTCACATCTATCACTTCCCAGGACGTCCATGCCACACACGAACCAAATGATGTGTCATCACAATGCACTTCATAGATCCTGATCAGGTCCACACAAGAACGCTGTGAGAAACTCGAGAAGTGATTGCTGAAATCTTGATGAGATGTTCTTATCATCAATAGCCACAGGTGAGGTGCTGGAATACATGAGGCTGACTAAGGTGGTGCAATTATTAAACAAACTGGCAAGGAAAAGCCAGGGAACAAAAGACCAGTGAGCCTGACATCGGTGGTGGGCAAGTTGCTGGAGAGAATCCTAACGACAGGATTTACATGTATTTGGAAAGACAAGGACCGATAAGGGAAAGTCAACATTGCTTTGTGCATGGGAGATCCTACCTCACGAACTGGATTACGTTTTCTTGAAGAAATAACAACAAGTATTGAAGAGGGCACAGCAACAGACGTGAGCTATGCTGACGTCAGTAAGGCATGCGAGGAGAAAGTGAGGACTACAGATGCTGGAGATCAGAGCTAAAAATGTGTTGCTGCAAAAGTGCAGCAGGTCAGGCAGCATCCAAGGAGCAGGAGAATCGACGTTTCGGGCATGAGCCCAAAGAAGGGCTGATGTCTGAAACGTCGATTCTCCTGCTCCTTGGATGCTGCCTGACCTGCTGCGCATTTCCAGCAACACATTTTCAGCTCAGTAAGGTATTCAACAAGGTTACCCATGAAAGATTGGTTAACATGGCGAGATCTCATGGAATACAACGAGGACTAACCATTTTGATACAGAACTGGTTCAATGGTAGAGGACAGAGGGTCGTGGTGGAGGGTTTTTTCAGACTGGAGGCCCGTGACCACTTGTGTGCCAAAAAGATTGGTGCTGGTTCCACTGCTGTTGATCATTTACATACATGATTTGGATGTAAGCACAGGAGGTATGCTTAGCAAGTTCATATTTGACACCGAAATTGAAGGTGCAGTGGACAGAAAAAATGATTACCTCAGAGTAAAACGGAATCTTGATCAGATGGACCAATGGGCCGAGGAGTTGCAGATGGAGTTTAATTTAGATAAATGTGAAGTGCTGCATTTTGGAAAGGAAAATTAAATCTTGGCTGATACATTAAATGTTAAGTCCCTGGGGAGTTTTGCTAAACAAAGGGACCTTGGAGTGCAGGTTCATAGTACTTTGAAAGTCGAGTCGCAGGTATATAGGAGAGTGAAGATGGTGTTTGATATGCTTCTCGTTGTTGAACAGTGCATTGCATGTAGGTGTTGGAATGTTATATTGCGGCTGTGCAGGACTTTGGACAGGCCATTATTGAATACTTCGTGCAATCACGGTCTCACGTTTCGAGGAAGAATTTGTGAAATCTGAAAGGATTCAAAAAAGATTTGCATAGACATTGCCAGGTTTGGATGTTTTGAGTTTTATGGAGAGGCTGAATATGCTAGGGCTATTTTCCCAGGAGCATGAGCGGTTGAGAGTTAATCATGAAGGCTTATATACTCACAAGTGAAATGGATAGTGTCAATATACATGGTCGTTTCCCCAGGGTAGCACTTTCCAAAGGTTGGACATAGTTTGAATGTCAGGTGGGAAAGTCTTAAAAGGGATCTAAGGGGCAACGTTTTCAAAGACAGGATGCTTTATATGTAACGACATGCCCGAGGAAGTTGTGGAGGCTGGGACAATTACAACATTCAAAAGGCATCTGGATGGACACGTGAATAAGAATTGTTTAGAGGGATGTGGGTCAAATGCTGGCAAATGGATCTACATTAATATAGGACGTCTATCTGGCAGGGTTGAGTTGAATAGAAGTGTCTGTTTCCATGCTGGACAGCTCTATGAAACTTCATCTTCTGTAAAACTTCCTCTTGTCATCTTAAAATTACCCCCTTATCTTTAAATCCACCACCCTAAGGAAATGTCACGTGCCATTCAACATTATCTATGTCCCTCATTGTTTTATAAACCTCTATAAGGTTGATAAAGTCTCACACTTCTACACTGCAGTGGAACAGGTCCCAGTCCATCGAGCCAGTTTTTATAACTTAAACTTTCCATTCCCAGCAACAGCCTGGTAAATCTATTCTGAACCTTCTCCTGTTTAATATTATTCTCAATGTAACTAGGTGACCAGAACTACACAGTACTCCAGGACAGAACTCACGAATGTCCAGCATAGCCTGAAGAGAATGTTTCAGCTCCTGTACTCAAAGGCCAGCAAGCCAAACGCCTTCATAACCACCCTGCCTACACATGATGCAAACTTCAAAGAAATATACCAGAAACCCTATATCTCTCTGTTCTACAACGCTACCAATGGTTCGACGTTTAATTGTGTATGTCCTCTCCTTGTTTTTTTCACCAAATTGTGATACATTGTATTTATTGAAATTAAACTCCATCTGCCACTCCTCAGCCCAGTGAGTGATAGTACTGGGGAAGAAAGGTACGACAGTAATCATCTGCCTTGGATTCCTTCGTGGTTTAAAAAAGAAGACAGTCACACGTTAGAGGCGGGAAAGTTTGATTGGTGTTTTTAATCCAGGGAGTATGTTCTTCCTTCGTCTCTGGTGTTCAGTAATAACTCTCTATTCCAGTTACTTTCTCGTGCAGAGTGTGTCTGCAGGATGTCTTTTCCTCATATTGTAGATGTCAGAAAATAGCCAATTAATGTGGAAATCATAGCCAAACGATTAAAGCTCTTCATAGTTTTTCTAGAAGGCAAAACACGTAAATTGAACATCCTATAGTTGAGTTGAGTACCTTTCATCTTTTTAACAACGTGATTCTTTCAACTGAGTAATTCAGTAAAGTGAACCAAATTTTAATGAATCCCCACACAGAGATAAAAGCTGACATTTAAAATGTGACCCACATTCTGAGCATGGTTTAAGTCTTGTTAGTGGCAACGCCCATGCCTCTGAGCCATAGCTCTGGGTTAGATTCCAATACCTGAACTTGCGTGGTAGTGTCTGTCACTCTGGACCAGAATGTCTGTCTGTCTGTCACGGAGGTATGTCACAGTATTCCAAAACAGACTGATGAACAAACGCATAGGAGAATAATGTTGCAACTTTTGGGATTATTGCCAAGTGGTGGACGTATCTCAGTACAAAAGTCCAGATAAAACTCCCAGGGAGTGTTTCATAATTTGGCTGAACAAGTTGTTAAAATGATTTTAGAATTGTGACTTGATGGAGAAGGAAGAGGAGTCAGTATTAAATTTCAGAATTTAGGCCCAGGTTTACTGAAAACCCAGCCATTCGTGTTGATTGGAGTCACATTTGCACGTTCTAGAGGTTAATCAAATGATGAAGACCATGGATAGGGTGATTAGTCCCAGGGTAGGGAAGTCCAAAACTAGTGGACATAGAATTAAGGTGAGATGGACAATATATAAAGAGGACTGAAGGCGACCATTTTCACACAGAGGTGGTATGTGTATGCAATGAGCTGCCAGACGAAGTGGTGAAGATGGTACAAATTACAACATTTAAAAAGCATTTGGATGGGGACATGAATTGGAATGGTTTAGAGGGATATGGTACAAATGCTGGAAAATGAAACTAACTTAATTTTTGACATCTAGTTGGCAAAATTGAGTTTGACCAAAGTGTCTGTTTCTGTGCTGTGCATTTCTATGATTCATTGATCCAATTAAAATGATTTCGTTGTAATCTTATGTAACATGAAAAAGTTGCCTATAGGTCACTTTTATATCTTTCTACACTCACCATAAACCTATGCCCTCTAGTTCTGGACTCCCTTACCCTAAGGAAAACACCTTGCCTATTTACCCTATCCACGCCCCTCATGATTTTATAAACCACAATAAGGTCATCTCTCAAAGACAATCGCTTATTTTAATGTGTAGTGACTGCAGCAATTTTTCAACACAACAGCCAAAAATGAAATTAACGATGAAGATTATTGGTTGTGTTGTTAAAGGGTCGCATGTTCATCACTCTAATAGGAACTCTACCCCTCCTCAGGGTCTGAACGTCAACATTGAGCAAATGACTGACACTGCAGATGGTTCTATCATTGCAATAGAAACACAGCATTATTGATCGTGTAGCGATCACCCCAAATATTAGTCTATATTCTGTGCTCATCTTTTAAACTCTCAGGGATCAGGATCATTGACAGTACGAAATCCACGTGATCATCTGACAACAAATGGCCCGAATGGAGGATTGCTGAGATCAGAAACAAATCGACTATCAGCTACACAGTGTAGCAGGAGGCCATGCAACCTTTCTAGGCTGTTAAACAGGAACAGGAAAGCCCTGGTCTGCTACCAGGAAATGCAGAGTCCAGATAATTACTTATTTTCAGGTTGGAAAGCTGTGACTAGTGGAATTCCTCAGGACTCAGTGTGAGGTCATCAACAGTTTACAATCCAGATTAATGATTTGGATGAAGAGGCTGAATGGACTGGAGCTCAGTTTGCTCATACACCAGGATAGTCATTCAACAAGCTTTCAAGTGCAGGCAGATCGTCTGCAATGGAATATAGATAGGGGAGGGCAGAGCTTCTGTAATGGGATACAGACAGGGCAGGGCAGTGAGAAAAGCTTCGCCAAAATAAAACTGTTAAATGTAGGTGGTAGGAATGTCTGTGTTTTAGAAGATGAATAAAGCAACTGTAAATAATATAACTGGAGGCAGATTGTAGAACACCATAGCACAAAGGAACTCGTGTGTCCTGGTACACAAATCAGATCAAGTTAGTCTGTACATGCAGCGCGTGATTTGAAAATTAACTGAAATGATACTTTTTCGTGCAAAGAGTATTGGGACTGATCGAAAGGATGTTTCATTGCATCTGTACAGGCCGTTGCTCGGACCATATCTGATGTACTGTGCAAGGCTGTAATTCCACTGAAGTAAAAAAGCAAATTGCTTTTGAAACTTTTCAAAGATGTTTCTCTTTACTTGCTCTTGCGAGTAGACAGGATAGTGAAGAAGGAGTTTGGTATGCTTGCCTTTATTGGTCAGTGTATTGAGTATGCGAGTTGGGAGATCATGTTGTGATTGGGCAGGATGAGGCCAGATTTAGAATACTGTGTTTAATTCAGTTCGCTCAGCTACAGAAAGGATGTTGTTAAACTTCAAAGGGTGCAGAAAAGATTTACGAGGATATTGCCAGGAGTGGAGGGTTTGAGGTATGGGAGAGGCTGAACTATCTGGGGCTTGTTTAATCTGGAACATCGGAGGCTGAGGCGTGACATCGTGCACATTTGTAAAATTATGAGAGTCATGGAGAGTCTGAATAGCCAAGTATTTTTCACAGGATTGTGGAATCCAAACCGATAGGACAAAGGATTAAGGTGAGGCGAGAAAGATAGTAAAGGGACAATATTTTCATCCAGATTGTGGATTTCGTTTCAATTTATTTCATCCGAAGTTCCATCCAACATTTAAAAGGCATCTGGCTATGCATATTAATAGGAAGGATTGACAGGGATATGGGCCTAATGCTGACAAATGGGTTGAGATCAGATTGGGATGTCTGCGTTAGTGGACAGGTTTCCCTGCTGTATGACACTGTAAGGGAGATGAAGAGAAATGCTAAAAGGACCATTTGAGTGGGAATTCACTTCCCCAGAGGTATGTGGTTTCTCTTTGTTCACAGTTATTCAAACTGAGTTCATTAATATTTGACAGAGATTAAGTCATGGATAATGGAATACACACAGGAAAGTAGGGCTGAGACCACAACCTGTTATTCCACAATCTTAGTGCCTAGTGTAACAGTTTCCTAGTGTCGAACGACCTAACCCTGCTCCTGAATGGGATGCTCCATTGTTCCATTCAGCCCCTCCAATCTGCTAGACAGTAGCAATTGGAGGTTACATACTGTATCACCTGGTGCACAGAAACAAAGAAGACCATTGAGAGGTCTTTCAGTGATCTAGATCCCCTGACTCTCTCGAATAGAGAATTGCTGACATTCACTACCCTCTGTTTGAAAAAACCATTTCTCTGCTTATACACCATGACCAATTGATAGAAGTGAGAGAGGTGAATACAAGTGCTTAGCTAAGTGCGACTGGCCCTGGTATCAGGGCAGTATTTAACTCAGGATAACATGAAGGACCCTGAGCAAAATTGTACTTCATCAGAATCCGTTGCAAACTCTCCGCTGTTTGGAGTCATTCACAGCTCAAGTGAAGTTGTTTATCATCATTGGGCATCAATCATCTCAGCTGTGCGACATCACTGCAGGAGATCCTCAGTGTAGCTCCCTCAGCCCAGGCATCTCCAGTTCCCTACAGTGTGGAAGCAAGCCATTCGGCCCACTGAGTTCACACCGATCAGAAGTGGGGATATTCACTGTAGGTTGCACAATATTCAGAACACTTCGCCATCCCTCAGGCCTTAAATCAGTCTGTGTCCATGCACAACAAGATCTGGACAGTATTCAAGCCTGTGCTGTTTAACTGCCGTTAACATTTATGTAACAGCGCTGCCAGACACTGCACATTTCGACAGTAAACGAAGGAGTTCACTCTGCATCTCAATTTGGCTTCATAGGAATATGGGAAAGTCATTCTGCCCATCAAAACTATTGTGCAAAAAGAGAGACAGCCCATTCCGTCCCTCCTGCCTGTGACACAGGAAGACAAGCTCTCTGTCCAACACCGCACATCACTTACACAGGATCAGAAAGAGACAAATTCACACTCGGAGTCATTTACAAAGGAACAGGAAGAGGTCATTCAGCTTTTAAAGTCACTAACCCAGGAGCAGGAAGGTGTCAGAGATGGTCCAAGATCACAAACAAACGGAACAGGGACTGAACAGATAGCCTGCTCCACTTTGTTACTCGTGGCTTTACTACTCATACCACATATGTGTTACTTAAACATGGTTTCCTGGGAGTAGGAATGACGACATTTTTATAACCAGGTTCAAAGTCATCTTCTATCGCTGAGAAAGCAGACCCATGTTCTCTCTGGAATTCAGAAGCTGGTGTGGCATGGCTAACTGTTGTATAGTGAAGGAATTATGGCTTTTGACAGGACTGTGTACAACGTAACATTGATTGCAGAGTCACACAGTAACTGTGCATGAAAGTGTTCAGAGTTTATTCAGAGCCTGTATCTTACTGTCAATCGAAATGAGGTCTTTGCACAGATACGGAAACTATCAAGAATCGACCATCCTACAGAAAGTGTGAAATTTCTTACCTTCTCAACGGCTGCTTGAGTAATAATGAGGGTCCGTCCATAATCATCAAGTTTCAAGTTCTTATTCCCTCACATCGCTGCAGATTAAACACATAATTACTATATTCTCTCCTTATGGTAACACCATGTCAGGGTTCAGTCTGGTCAAACTCCTTTGCACTGTCTCGATGACATGGAGATCATTATTTATAAAACAGACTCAGCCTGTAGACATTACCCAAATATTGGCTTAACAAAACACTACAATTGAGTAAGATACATTTATACTGGTACTTTAATAATTTTCCATGGCGGGCCACATATCCTTTACGGTTATACTTACTTGCTGCCTCGGAAGAATTCTCTTAGTGACCAATGACCAAAGGCATCCAGGTCCTTTTCCACAACAGCCCTGCCTAACTTTTACCATTTAATAAAGTTAAATGTCAACGATGGTATTTCTTGTTTCCCTCTGAATCATTTTTATACGTTGTGCACAGCTATTGCACAGGAACTCATCCTTCTGAGATCCCACAAGCCTTCCATCCAGAGAAAAAATACTATTCTGTTCGTTTTGTCCATTATCCAATTTTTTACACATATGGTGTAAGTTCCACCCTTACCGACCCATGAACTCTAACATTCTCCACCCACCTGCATTCAACAATGTCAAACGTCGTCTGAAAATTCAATTACTCCACTCCCGCTGGTTCTCAATTTTCAAAGACACAACGGACAGAGTCCACAAACTCCAGCAGGTTGAGCCAAGCTCATTTCCCTTCACTGAATCTAGGCCATATCTATCAAATCATAACTTTATTTTCCAAGTGTCCAGTTGCCACATTCTTATAAAAGGTCGCAACGTTTTTCTCACAGCTGAGATCAAGTTATTTAGTTTTCTGTTTGCCCTTTCCGTCCTGTTTTAAACATTTAGTTTTACAATAGCTGCTTTCCAGTCTGTAGGATCCTTTCTCGTATGGAACCAGCTTTGAGGAATAATCAGTAATTCTTTCGTTAGCTCTATTGCCACCTCCTCGATATTCTGGGATGTAGCTCAGCAGAAGCAGCACCTTCAATTCGATTAGATTTTGAAAAATGTGCTCTTCATTAATTTTAGTTTCGTGCAGTTCCTCATTTTCGCCAGTCCCCCTGTTCCCTAGTATATCTGGGAGTTTGCTTCTGTACATTCCTCAGGTTATATTGATGGAGGGCACACAGCTCAATGATCACCTCATTTTTGAAAGGTTAACATTTTATGTTTGGAATTGATTCAGCATAGAAAAATATTCTTGGAAATCCAAGGGAGGATAATGCAATGCCCAGCCCCTCGCCGTGTACAGAGATTTCCTTCTGTCTAGTTTCGGCTCCATTTTTTTTCCCATGGACCGAAACATTCTATAAATGCAGTGTCCAGAGTGGGGTCATCAGACGCTTGGTCTCTCTGAGTAGATGCAGCAGCTGATAATACACACCCGAGAAAAGCATCCACAGAACCTACCTTTACTGTCTACTGACAGGAGCAAGTCAAATCTTCACACACACAATCCGTTACATCAGACACACAGTAAAATTTCCTTTCTCCAAAGAAGCAGTTAACAATGTAACATTACGTTTCTCTGTATCTCAGCAACAATAATGGCAGCATCAGGATGACCAATGTAGTTGACCACCACACTCAGAGAAGAGCGATAGAGGGAATATAACTCACTTTAAACAGGGGCATATCTAGATTGATGTAATATTCAGGAATATGGGGAAAGGGGTTATGTTAGAAGAAATTACCATTTTACTTTCCTTCTACTTCATTATCAGCAGTCCCTTTGTTTGCTTTTCATTTCTCTCTCTCTTGCTGGACATTTCTCCATCCATTCAACTAATCTCCCCTCACTCATCCAGCCTGATATAAATAATACTATTCCTCGGTTGCTTTCAGCGTTGATGTAGGGTCACTAGACTTGAAGCTTTATCTGTTCTTCTCGTGACAGAGGCTGCCATACTTCCTGAGATTCTCCAACATCTTCAGACAGTGGGGAATGTTATTTCAAATATCGAGCATCCACAGTTCGTTGGTTTATTTCACCGTGAATGCTGCTATTTCATGGGATGACAGCATCACTGGCAAGGGCAGCTTTTGATGACCATCACTAGCTGCCCTTGACCGTGAGGCCATTTGTCAAGACTATATGGAGCCACACTTAGTTTCTTTACCAAAGGCTATAAGTGAAATAATGAAAGAAATCCTGATGGTTTATGGTTGCCGTTAGTAAAATCAGATTTAATTCCAACTTTTGTCATTCAAATTTAAGTTCTGTCATTAGTCGTGATAGGATTTGAAACAATGCCTTTAAGGTTTAGATTAGATTAGATTACTTACAGTGTGGAAACAGGCCCTACGGCCCAACAAGTCCACACCGCCCCGCCGAAGCGCAACCCACCCATACCCCTACATCTACCCCTTACCTAACACTACGGGCAATTTTAGCATGGCCAATTCACCTGACCTGCACATCTTTGGACTGTGGGAGGAAACTGGAGCACCCGGAGGAAACCCACGCAGACACGGGGAGAACGAGCAAACTCCACACAGTTAGGCGCCTGAGCCGGGAATTGAACCCAGGTCTCTGGCGCTGTGAGGCAGCAGTGCTAACCACCGTGCCGCCCACAATGACCTGTGCCCCTCAATGACCAGGCCACTGTAATTATTACTCTGATATGGGGTCCGTCTTATGAAACAGCTGGAGAGGCAAGACCAAGTATGTGTTCAAAATATTTGCAATTGAAGGAGAGGTCAGAAGAGAACTGTAGCCGTAAAAGCTAAAGTTAACAAGGGGGCAGATGATGGCTAATTCAACAACAGCACTGAGGCAGAGCTGCAGATTGGGGATATTGTGGAGGTGGGTGTGGACAGGGTTGATGGCAGAGAAAATATAGAGAAACAGTTCAGGGTAAAAGGAAGACTCAACAATCTGAACAATTTTCTTCCTTCTTAGATATTTATGAGTGAGGAGTCTGAAATTGATGGAAATGAAGTGGAGATTGTGACTGAAACTAAAGATAACAGTTTATGCATATGTTAAATATAAATAACTGAAATAGCAATAACCTTCACCATCGTTTATAAAATTGACAGAGATAGCCTTACCAGGAACACCAATAATAGCGAGGATGGGATAATACCCAACTTGAATAATCATCAGTACGGCTCGTATCCGCAACTCTATCCATACCCAATCCTGAGAAAGCCAGTGAAGAACATAGGTTAAACTCCTGTCCATTGTTGGAACATTCCAGTCTAATGTTCTCAGATTCTGATCCATTGTTGGAACATTCCCGTCTATTGTTTGAAGATTGTCTTCCTCTCCCTTTCTCTATAGCTGCTAATCCCAATTGTCTTGAGGATGACGCTGCCGCTGATACTATGATATAACAGGTTGCAGGAAGCCCCTTATTAATAGAAGATGAAACCCTCCAGTGACACAGTTCGGATCCATGGAGACTGACAGCAAGTACAGTCACCGAACAAACAGCTTCAGTTAACCCCTTTCACAACAACCCTGACATAACTTGGCGTGGGTGGGATGTTGACATCGCTGACTAGTGGGTGAATGGCACATCTCCATTTTTAAAGTGAGATGTAAGGGAGAAAGATAATGCTTTCTCTTCACAAGCTCAATATTTCTACTGTGTTTTGGCAGGGCAGGAATTGTTGGGCTCCCGAGGCCATCTGTGTCTGATCACCAGGCCTGCTGCATCTTTTGGCTTTAATTATTAATATTTAACTTTCGAAATATATCTTACCAGCATTGCGGGGATTAGGTGGGGTTAGGCATTTTAGAGATGTCTCTACTGTGGCATAGATAGTATAGATACAGCACATTCCTTGTTGTCCTTGAAGCCGCGGCCTGGTCGTGTAGAATGATGGTCAAACTCTCACAGAGCCAGGATTCTTAGTTTTACATTTCGTCATTTATTGATGGGGTCTCAGCAGGGTTGGAAGGCAGTAAATTTCTCCCGGCTGCCACGCTCTCTCCCTGAGATTTCCCACAGAATTGTCTCTTGATGTTCGTTCCTTCTGTATTTGAGAACTGCATGTGAGACAATATGTTTCCTGAATTTGTTTTTTTTTGGTAAGTGTGTGTTTCCAGGATTTTACAATATTGTAGCAGTTACTATTTAGTAATTAAATAACCCATTAATTTCTTGAGTTTTCCAATAAATAAGGTTTTTCCAAGTTCCTCTTGGTTTTGTTGTATTTTGTCTACAGTGTTTGAATAAATTGTGTTTTACTTAATGTCAAATATTTTGACCAATCGAATTGCATCTGAAACATAGCACCACACAATTACCTTTAAAATACGGAAATGTTCGGGTCGACTACCTTCTTCATATATTGTGAGAGGCGTCTGCTGGGGAAATGACAAGAAGGGAAGATACTCATGTTTTAATTGGATAAATACTAATGGACAATACGTTGGAGAAACAAGGATTTTGGCAGCAGAATGCGTCGAGCTGGAGGAGTGTCAGTTCTATCAGTAATTATGTCTGATACACAATCCACCTCACAGATCCAGCCGAGACTCTAGAACACCAGATGAGATATTTGCTCAGCACGGAGCACTGTGCAGACCAGTTTCAGTACAACCCAGCAATCTGCCCATGATAGAATATTGTCCAGAGCTGACGAATCCATTAGCTATCGGTCCAACATAGGGAGCAGTACAGACCACAATGGCGCATTGATTCAGAAATCTGGACAAAATGGTTAGTCCAGCATGGGTTAATGTGCAGCGCAAACAAGTGGGCTTGTTCGAGAAACGTGGATAAGGTATCTGTTCAGTGTGGGGAGCTGTACGGTGAATAGCAGTGAATCAATCTGTAAACCAGGACCAGTTACCCTCTCAGCATGGAGAGCAGTGTATACCCACACAGTGCATTTATCTGTGAACCAGGAGCAGTTACTCTCCCAGCATGTAGAGCTGTGTACCCCAGTACATTGTTCAGTAACACTGTATTAGATACCTGCCCAGTGTGGGGAAACTTGCAGCTCATTCTGGAAGTGACAGAATGTGCAGGGCCCATCCATTTACAGCTCCATATCTCCATTGTGCCATGACAAAGTGGTGATCTGGGTGTAAAAATCCCTGCCAAAGGGAGATGGTAGGGAAATCAGTTTAAATACCAAAAAAAAAATCAAAAGGACTTTGGGAAAACAAGAAAGGGAGATGGAGAGACAATTTCACGGATGATCATAGGTTTCAGAATGTTGAAGTGAAGATATTTCAACAGCATCTTGCAACGTTGGCCAGTATTCCCGGGAATGATGTGTGAACGGGATATTGCTGCGAATTCAGATGTTGGAGTTTTGGATAAGCATTTGTTCTGCAGCTTTGCAACTGGGAGTTGGCTCAGCAGAGTCTTCGACTCATTGGACTGAATCTAACAATAATTTGTCTCAGTGCTTTTTTCACTGAGTGTGACAGAGGAATTGTCTGCACAAAGCCGAACTAGTTTCCTGGTGCTATCTTATCGAACTCAACACAAAGATTAGAACAAACAGTCTTACCGCAAATTCAACCAAAACTCTGGGTCAGATATGTGGATGACACCTTTGTAATCATTGAAAACACAGAAATAGAGAACACACACCGGATCATCAACGCCACACTCACAGGAATCCGATTCACTAGAGAGGAAGAAAAGGACAAACAACTCCCATTCCTAGACGTGATGGTACAGAGAACACCGAATGGAGAATTCACCACAAAGGTATACAGGAAAGCCACACACACAGACCAAGTCCTGAACTACGAAAGCAACCACCCCAACACACACAAAAGAGTTGCATCAAGACACTGTTCAAAAGGGCCACAATACACTGCAGTACACCAAAACTGCAAAAAGAGGAAGAAGAATGTACAATGTATCTACAATATATCCGCCAAAAACGGATACTCCCGCAATTTCATCAACAGATGCCTGAGGGAAAGGCAACAGAATGACAACATGCCACAACCCAAAAGACGAGCCACGTTACCATACATCAAGAACATTTCTCAACTGACAGCCAGACTACTGCGACCACTAGGACTCATAACAGCACACAAACCAACAGCCACTCTCAGACAACAACTTACCAGGGAAAAGGACCTGATACCCAGCATGAACAAAACCAACGTAGTAGACAAAGTCCCATGAAAGGACTGCACAAAACACTACATAGGACAAACAGGAAGACAGCTAACGATCCGTATCCACAACACCAACGAGCCACGAAACGACATGATCAGCTATCCTTAGTAGCCACACTCGCAGATGACAAGCAACATGAGTTCGACTGGGACAACACTATTATAGGACAAGCCAAACAGAGAACAGCCAGGGAATTCCTAGAGGCATGGCACTCATCCACATATTCTATCAACAAACACATCGACCTGGACCCAATTTACCGGCCCCTGCAGCAGACAGCTGGAACTGACAACCAGAAGCGGCAGAGACAAACCACTATATGTCAGAGGAAACATCACAGAAGCGCTTCTCAGGCGGCTCCCAAGCACTGAGGATGTCACCTCGATGTCTGCAACACAAATTCCCAGCTCGGTGAACAGAACGGCAAAACATAGAACATAGAGCAATACAGTGCAGAACAGGCCATTCGCCCGTCAATGCTGCGCCGACCTGTGAAGTATTCTCAGCTCATTCCCCTACACTATCCGAAAATCATTCATGTGCTCATCAAAGGATTGTTTAAATCCCCCTAATTTGGCTCAGTTGACTACATTAGCAAATAGGGCATTCCACGTCGTTACTACTCTCAGCGCCTCTGACATCTGTCTTAGTTTATCACCCCTCAATTTGTAGCTACGCACCGTCGTAAACACTGATGTCATCATCCTAGGGAAAAGACTTTCACTGTCTATTCTATCTAATCCACTGATCATCATGCATGTCTCTAACAAATCCCCTCATAGCCTTCTTCTGTCCAATGAGAACAGACCCAAGTCTCTCAGCATTTTCTCATAAGACCTTCCCTCCAGACCAGGTAACATTCTGATAAATCTCCCCGGCACCTTTCTCAGTGCTTCCACATCCTTCCCGAAATATGGGCACCAGAAATGTACACAATATTCCAAGTGTGGCTGCACTAGCGTTTTGTGCAGTTGCAGGTCCATAATTCAATTGCTCTACGAATGAAACCTAACATACCGTATGCCTTCTTAACAGCACTATCCACCTGAGTGACAACTTTCAGGGATCTATGAACATGGACTCCAAGATCCCTCTGCACATCCACATTACCATTGACCCAGTACTCTGCCTTCCTGTTATTCTTCCCAAAATGCATCACCTCACATTTAGCTGCATTGAACTCCACTTGCACCTCTCAGCCCAATTCTGCAGTTTATCTAAATCCCCCTGCAACCTGTAACATTCTTCCAAACTGTCCACTACTCCACCGAACTTAGTGTTATCTGCATATTTACTAATCCATCCAACTATGCCTGCGTCCAAGTCATTTATAAAAATGATCAACAGCAGTGGCCCCAAAACAGATCCTTGTGGCACACCACTAGTAATCGGACTCCAGGCTGAATATTTTCCATCAAACACCACTCGCTGCCTTTTTTCTGAAAGCCCGTTTCTAATCCAAACTGCGAAATCATCCTAAATTCCACGCCTCTGCATTTTCTCTAACAGCCTACCATGTGGAACCTTATCAAAGGCTTTACTTTAGACCATGTATACCACGTCAACTGGCCTTGACGAAACTATGTTGACTATCTGAAATCAAATTGTTGCTTGCTAGATGATTATAAATCTTACCTCTTATAATTCTTTCCAAAACCGTTCCTACAACAGAAGTAAGGCTAACTGTCTATAATTACCTGTATCATCTCTACTGCCTTCTTGAACAAGGGCACAACATTTGCAATCCTCCAGTCGCCTCGTACTAAACTCTGCTATCTCCTCCCTAGCGTCCTAGAGAATCCTTGGATAAATCCCATCCGGCCCAGGGGACTTGTCTACTTTCACTCCTTCCATAATTGATAACACCTGTTCATAACTGTTCGATCCTTTCTAGTCTAATATCTTGCAACTCATTCTTCTCCTCTTCAACATTCTCCTTTTCCTGAGTGAAAACCGATGAGAAATGTTCATTTAGCACCTCTTCGATCTCCACAGAGTCCACACTCAACTTCCCACTTCTCTCTTTGACTGGCCCTATTCCTACCCTAATCATCTTTTTATTCCTCACAAACCTATAGAAAGCTTTCGGGTTCTCTTTTATTCTATTCACTAAAGACTGTTCGTGTCCTTACTTTGCTCTTCTTAACTCTCTCTTTAAATCCTTCCTAGCTGATCTGTAACTCTCCATTTCCTCAGCTGAACCATCTTGCCTCATCAACACATAAGCCTCCTTCTTCTGCTTAACAAGAGATACAATTTCCGAAGTAAACCACGGGTCCCTTACCATATCACTTCTTCCCTGTCTGACAGGGTCATATCTATCAAGGACACACAATATCTGTTCCTGAAACTGGCTCCACATTTCCATTGTCTCCATCCCCTGCATTTTGCTACCTCATTCTATGCATCCTAATTCTTGCCCAATCGTGTTATAATTGCCCTAACCCCATCGATAATTCTTGACCTGTGGCATGCACCGATGCCTTTCCATCGCTAAACTAAATATAACTGAATTATGGTCACTCTCTCCAAAGTGCTCACCTGCAACTAAATCAAACACCTGCCCTGGCTCATTACCAAGCACCAGATCCAGTGTGGCCTCCCCTCTTGTTGCCCCTTCGACATAATGTGTTTAGGTAATCCTCCTGTACGCATTGGACAAAAACTGATGCATCCGAAGTACTAGAGCTATTACATTTCCAGTCAATCTGCCGGGAAGTTAAAGTCCCCTATAATGACTACCCTGTTCCTTTCATTCCTACGCAGAATAATTTTGCTCATCCTCTCTTGCACCTCCCTGGAACTCTGCGGAGGCCTATAAAAAGCCCCAAGCAGTGTGACCTCTCCTCTCCTGTTTCTAACAGCCCACACTACCTCAGTAGACGAGTCCTCATCAAAAGTTCTCAGAGTCGCCATTATACTATCCTTGACCAAAAGGCCACTCCTCCTCTACTTTTATCGCCTTGCGTGTACTTAATGAAAGATCTTGAGCATCTCTCACCCAAGTTCCGATAATAGCTTTGATGTCTGAAACCCATGTTCTGAAAAATGTGTTGAGTAGATCCACCTTCCCTGTAAAACCCCTTGCACTGAATTAAGTGCATTTTAGTTCTTCAGAATTACTATATACTTTGATTTTCTCATCTTTCTTTTCTAATTGATATGTTCCATCACATTCAGAGCATTCTCCATCAATCCTACCATTTACATGCTAATTAGACTACCTCCACTTGCCTTGTCTGTCAATGTAAAGTCTGTCTTTATAGGGTGAGCAAATGTCCCAGCCACGATATTGAAGGCTTTCCCGTTTACATTAGACCAATCATTTTGGAACGGCTCTATTCTATTCCAAGACATTCCAACCTCCCAAAATCTGAATCCGTCAACAGCTCAGCAGCTCTTTGCTCATTGATTTTTCTCCTTTAAACTTTTTCTCCCTTCCCCACTTGAATCAGCAAACCAGAAATTACTACTTTTAGAGTTTTATTTTTAATCCTCTACATCACTTCTTAAATTCACTCTGGGCTGTTTTAATCTTTTCACGAAAATTGTCATTCATACCAATATATACAATAACTTCTGGCTTTTCAATTACACATTTAACAATATGCTTGAAACTTTCAGAGACATTCTTAATTCTATTATTGGGAAACCAACAAACCATGATAATTTTTCGCTCACTGCCACAGAATCTCCTGTTTATGCCCCTCACAGGAGAGTCCCCTGCCGCAATAATTATACAAAATCTTCTCAAACGCTGCCTAACATAAGAATTGTTCCAACAGTCCAATGACCGATGGCTCTTCCATTTTCCTCAGAGAGACTACCCCGTCAACAGTTCGAAAAATTAAATATCTCTTTGATCGAGGAATAGCCACCAGAGATTTTTGAACTACGTTCTTACCTTTCATGACAGTCCACCTATCTGACTGATTTTGCTGAATAATAACTTCCAGCCATCTCCCTGTCTACCTTACATATGGTCTTAATAAAATTATGCCTATTGCAGGATTATTCATGACATTAAAATAGAAAACTATAGCCGTACATACATATCAAACATATATTTTTAAAAAAATTTGGAAATTTAACTCAACAGAAAGACTCGTCTTCAATAAATGCCTCGAAGAAAAATGTCTTCTCCAGAGCTGAATGCGTGTAGGACTCTCCGGAGTGAGTACACATCTTCCTATTTAAAAATATACTTCAGTTTTTAAATAAAAAAATGTACTTTTGCATTAAAAAAGAAGCCTTTTGAAACATATATAGACTTTTCTAATGTGTTTTTGTAAACCACCCCTCCCAAAAGAAATCTCGTTAAAACAATGTTCGTTGGAAAGAAAAGAGTTTCTTTTGCTTTTTTTTGGTTTGTATTGTATGTTAATAAAACTAAAAGGGAAAACATTCTTTTATGCATAACTATATGAACTACATTAAATGCAAAAAAAAATGTTTACTATGCCTGCAATCCCAGAAGCAGCTGTAAGATCCATACTGCTCTAAGAACATTTTATTGAACATTATTTTTTTTTACAATTTGAAGAAGAGTGGGCATATGTTCTAATAATTTGCTTCCAATTCACGATAGACTTGGCGATATGATTTGATCTCCTACCGTGTGTATATGTGCAGCATTTAATTGAATCTTTATCCTCATCTCTCCAGGTCTTCCGAGCAATCATATGAGTCTGCGTCCATCTTGCAGATGACAAATTCCTTCAGCTCTGACTATTGGAGGGAATGTTGCAAAGAACATGATCCAGGTCCACGTAAAATACAAATGTTGCAGAGGAAGTAAGTCCAACATAGTCCAATATTAAACACATGTAAGCCTTATGAATGAACCCTACAGAGACGAATACTATAAAAGGGGAATTCAGCTCCATGTCAAAAAAAAATCTGTGGCTCTCTCATAAAAAGACGTCAACTGCATCACGTTGTAAATTCACCAAGACAAGGACGAACACGAGAATGGAATTCTTAATTCTTCTTCTTAGAGCAACACCTGAAGAACGGGCAAAATAAAACAACTCGTATCTGCGAGCTTCATAAGTGATGATGATGAGAATGTGAGGGATGGATTTTGGGGGGAATGATAAATAATGTTATGGATGACACAAAGGTTAGGTGGGTGGTTCACAGTGAGGAGGAACATTCTAGTTTAGAGGACGAAAGAACTGGTTTGTTCAGGTAGCGAGATCAATGGCTGGTGAGATTTGACTGATAAATGTGAGGTGATACATTTCAGAATTAACAAGACAAGAGAGAGTACTCAAACTATGATGAGCGTATAGATGTTTTTGAAGCAGAGGAGATTGAGAGACGTTCCTGATTGTGATGTTTAAGAGCATGAGGTTTATGGCCAGTTTGAACAGAGAGCAGCTCTTCCCCTTACTCGATTGCTCAATAAGAAGGAGACACAATTATGAAGTGAAAGTGATTTCGCCATTAATCTGTAAATCTTAAATGCAGATTTATGTTGAATTTAGTTTCCAGCATCTGCAGTGGCTGCATTTGAACCTGAGTTCCAAGAACATTATCTTGATCGCTGAATCAGCAGTTGGTGATAATACCACCAGAACATCACTTTCATCTTATTATAGGCTTCTTTGTTAAGTTATGAATGACGTTGTATCTTTTTACAATTTCTCTTCCACTCAGGAATTAACTTTAATTGATGTGTTTTTACCATCTTCCTAAATATTTGGCATTGTTCTTCAAATGTTCTGTCCTTCAATGTTTTGTTTTCGAGTCCACACAGGCCAATCCTTCCTCTGGCCTGTATAATTATCACGGCCCGACACGAAAATTCTCGTAACTTTCAATCTGAATGTGAAATTCAGCATGTTATGGTCACTCTTTCTGGAGGATCCTCTACGACAAGATGATTTATCACTCCTTCCTCATTATTCACACCAAATCTAAAAGCCAGTTCTCTGGTTGGTTTCCATGACTTGTTGTTCTAAGAAACAATCCCTCATACATTCTGGGAATCGTTATTTGAGGCTACCTTTGCCAAATTGATTAATTAAGTCAATATGCATACAGAGATTGCTGACTCTTGTGCCCTTCTCACAAGCCATTGTTATTCCCTAGTTTTGGAAAGTATGTTTGGAGGATGGGGGTACTGTGGCATGAAATTACTTCGAGAAGCAGGTTTCTTTCCATGTGCTTTATTTGGATCCAAACTGATTTGTCATCTTGGTCCCTCGTGCTAATGTCATGTCTTAATGCAGCCTTGCTATCATTCTTAATTAATGCAGCAAATCAAACTGCTGTGCCTTCTTGTCTGATTAATGAGTACCCTTGGACATCTCACATTGACCTTCCTGTAACGACCTTCCTGTAATCCCCACCAGGCCATATCTTTTTAACACTGACAGTTCATTCATTTTTTCCAAATATTCCATGCATTTAGGTGCAATGTATTTATATAAGTTCTATTGGATTTGTTTATCGCAGTTAACACTTTTGGCATTCTACACTTTCCACACACTCCATTCTTATTTTTTGATCCCCAATTGTAGGCGGCACGGTGGCACAGTGGTTAGCACTGCTGCCTCACAGTGCCTGAGACCCAGGTTCAATTCCTGCCTCAGGCGACTCACTGTGTGGAGTTTGCACGTTCTCCCCGTGTCTGCGTGGGTTTCCACCGGGTGCTCCGGTTTCCTCCCGCAGGCCAGGTGAATTGGCCATGCTAAATTGCCCATAGTGTTAGGTAAGGGGTAGATGTAAATGTAGGGGTATGGGTGGGTTACGCTTCGGCGGGGCGGTGTGGACTTGTTGGGCCGAAGGGCCTGTTTCCACACTGTAAGTAATCTAATCTAAAATACTGAATCTATCATTTCCATTCACATTTGTAAAATTACTATGATTATTTTCCTCAGCATGTTCATTAGACTGGCCCTGCCTGTTTATTCTATTAAACTCTACCTTCTGCTCTCTTGCTGTCCTGCTGCTCTGGTTTTCAGTCTCCTGCATTAATTCATTTAAATCCACCCGTGATGCATCATCAAACTTCCCTGCCAGGATGTTTGTGTCCCTCCAGTTAAAATGGACCCTGTCCTTTTTTATAGATCCCACCTGCCCTGGACGAAAACCCAATGATCCATAAATCTGAAACCCTCTTCCTGAATCTGGTCTTCAAACACATATTAAAATTTTCTATCTTCATCATCTTTATCCCACTTTCTTATCCCACAAGGAGTAATCTCAAGATTACAATCCTGGATATCTTGCTTTTGCACTCAGGCCAATCTCCTTGCACTCTCCTTTCAGGGTATTGTCACGTTTCCAATGTGTACCACAGCCTCTGGCTGTTCACCCACCACTTCAGTACACCCTGAGCATTTTCGCAGACATCCCTGATCCTTGCACCAAAGATGCTTCTTATGAAGAATCGTCAAATCCCTACATTGTGGAAACAGGACATTTGGCCCAACATGCCCACACTGTCCCTCCAAAGAGTAACCCACCCAGACCCATTAGCCTGCTCTCATACTCTACATTTACCCCTGACTAATACACCTAACCTACACATCACTGAACACTATGAGCGTATTAACCTGGCCAGAGCCAGTCCCCTACAATATGTTGATTCTGCTTTCAAACCACAGATAATGCCAGTATTTCTGAGCATTCCCAGCAACTTCTGGTTTTATCACCAATGATGATCACATACTGATCAAAACTTATCCAACTCAGATTTGGAAAAAAAACCTGAATTTACTTTCTCAAAAGGAAACCAAATATTTGATCGTTGAAGAATCACAGCAAGTATCCATTAAATTATTTTTGTTTGCTCACTTTGCCAATCTTTTCAGAGGTGATGGGAGGAGGGACGAGGTGTTTACCAGGAAGGTTAACTTCCCACTAAAAACGGACTTACCTTGAGCATCAGGCCTCCTGAGAGCGAGGAGTTGAGTGGCAGAGGACGAATTGTGCTCTGGGAAGGTATGTGAACAGATATATTTTGGCAGCGATTGAAACAGAGACACTACACGTGTAACGTCTCCAACCCTGAACTCCTCATCTAACCAAAACAAAAGAACTCTCTGCTGTGTTGATCAGTGCTTCTCTTTTTTTCATCCTGTGATTGGTTAAAGAAAAACCTTTCCTTTTCCGTTTATCTAAATTAAGTCCAAGTTAAGCTTTAGGGTATAAGTGGCAGGAAATCACAGAGAGATGTTATGCTCCACTTGCTCAATATGGGATCTCAGGGATCTAGCTGATATCCCTGACTCCTTCACGTGCAGGATGTGTGTCCATCTCCCTGCACTCTCCTTGCAGGATCTTGTCACGTTTCCTGCCAATGTCATTGGTACAAATGTGTACAACAGCCGCTGGCTGTTCACCCTCCCCTTCAGTATGCCCTGAGCATGCTCGGAGAGATCCCTGATCCTCGCAACAAAGACACTTTTTATGAAGAACGCATAGACGGGATGATAGCTCTGGAGCTGCGGATGGACTTACCATGGAACACACAGTGCGGAGGAGGTTGTAGATAGCACATTCAGTGAGCTGATCACATCACAGATTAGGATTGCTGAAGGAGAAAGTGAATTGGTGACCAAAAGCAGAGAAAGAGCAGGAAGTCACTGCAGGTGTCCCCTGCGGTCAACTCCGTCCTTAGCAGGTATACTGTGTTGGATACTGTTGGAGGAGATGGCTCACCAGGAGAAGGCAGCAGTAGCCAGGTTAAAAGCACCGTGGTTGGCGCTGCTGTTCAGAAGGGCGGGAAAAAAAACTGGAAGGGCTATGTCATAGGGGATTCAATTGTTAAAGCAGTAGATAGGCATTTCTTTGTTCGAAGCCGAGACTCCCAAATTGTATGTTGCCTTCCAGGTGCAAGGGACAGGAATGTTTCGATCGACTGCAGAATATTCTGAAGGGGGAGGGTGCGCAACCAGATGGGCGGCACAGCGGCACGCGCTGCTGCCTCACAGCGCCAGAGACCAGGGTTCAATTCCCATCTCAGCCGTCTGACTGTGTGGAATTTGCACATTCTCCCCGTATCTGAGTAGGTTTCCTCCAGTTTCCTCCCACAGTCCGAAAATGTGCAGGTTAGGTGAATTGGCCATGATAAATTGCCTGGAGAAAGTGAGGACTGCAGATGCTGGAGATCAGAGCTGAAAATGTGTTACTGGAAAAGCGCAGCAGGTCAGGCAGCATCCAAGGAACAGGAGAATTGACGTTTCGGGCATCAGCCCTTCTTCAGGAATCATTCCTGAAGAAGGGCTGATGCCCAAAATGTCGATTCTCCTGTTCCTTGGATGCTGCCTGACATGATAAATTGCCTGTAGTGTTAAGTGAAGGGATAAATGTAGGAGAATGGGTCTGGGTGGGTTGTGCTTTGGCGGGTCGGTGAGGACTTGCTGGGCCGAAGGGCCTGTTTCCACACTGTAAGTAATCTAATCTAATTTTCACGGTGCATGTAGGCACCAATGACATAGGTTAAAAAAGAAAATCAGGATGAGGTCCTACAAACAGAATTTAAGGAGTTAGTAGCCAAGTTAAGGTATAGGACAACCTCAGAGGTTTAATCTCAGGATTATTAAGAATGCCACTTTCTAGTCAGAGTAGAAATGAAAGAATAGCCCAGGTGACTGCGTTGCTTGAGAAATGGTGCAGGAGGGAGGAGTTCTGATTTTTGGGACATTGCGACCGGTTATCTGGGAGGTGGGACTATTACAAATTGGACAGTCTACACCTGGGCTGGATTGGAACCAATGTCCTTCGGGGTACTTTTGCTAATGCTGCTTTGGAGGGTTTAAATTAATGTGGTAGAGGGATTGGAACCAAATGAGGAGGTTAGTCGATATTAAGGAAATAGCAACTACAGCCTGTACGGAAATAGGTAGTGAAGTCAGAGTGAGTAAGGGGAAGAGTAGGCAGGGAGTAGATGATGAACATAGAAGGACAGGCTGCCTGAGGTGCATTTGTTTTAATGCAAGAAGTGTAGTATGTGCAGATAAACTCAGGGCTTGGATAAGTACCTGGGAGTTGATATGCATGATTGGCAAGTAAATATCCCTGGATATCAATGCTTCAGGCTGGATAAAGAGGAAAGTAAAATGGTACAGGAGTTGCATCACTGGATAAAGAGGATACCACAGCTGTGCTGAAGGAGGGCACCATGGAGGACTCGAACAGTGAGGCAATATGAGCAGAGCTCAGAAATACGAAGGGTGCAGTAACAATGTTGGGGCTGTACTACAGGCCTCCCAACAGTGAGCGTGAGATGGAAGTGCAAATGTTTAAGTGGATCATGGAAAGATGTGGGAGCAACATGTTGGAGGTGATATGGGATTTTATTTTCGCAACATTGACTAGGATTCACTGAATATTACAGGAGTGAATGGAGCAGAATTTGTAAGGAGCAGCCAGGAGGGCTTTATGCGCAGCATGTAATTAGTCCAAATCAGGAAGTGGCCATTTTGGTCCTGGTGCAGAGGAATGAGCCTGGCCAGGTGGTTGAAGTTTCAGTTGGGGATTACTTTGGGACTACTGATCACAATTCCATCTGTTTTAGAATATGCAAAGACAAAGACAAGAGTTGCCCAAAAGGAAGAAGCTAAATTGGGGGAAGGCCAACTATACCAAAATTCAGCAGAAGTTGAGGAATATAGATTGGGAGCAGTTGTTTGAAGGTAAATTCACATTTGATACGTGGGAAACGTTTAAAGAAAGGTTGATTAGAGTTGAGGTCAGGTATGTTTCTGTGGAAATGAGGGGTAGGAATGGCAAGAATAGGGAACCATGGATGACAGGTGAAACTGTGAGACTAGCTTAGTGGAAAAAAGGAAGTGTACATAAGGTCTAGACGACTGAAGACAGATAAAGCTTGGGAAGAATATCGGGAATGTAGGACCAATTTGAAACAAGGAATTAAGATGGCTAAAAGGGGTCATGTGATATATCCAGCAAAAAATGTTATGGAAAATCCCAAAGACTTTTATTCATATATAAGGAGTAAGAGGGTAACTAGAGGAAGGGTTGGACCACTCAAGGACAAAGGAGGAAAATTATGCGTGGATTCAGAGAAAATGGGTGAGATTCTTAATGAGTACTTCGTATCAGTATTTACCAACGAGAAATGTTGAGATTAGGTATGGATGCTTGATTACTCTAGGTCAAATCGAAATAATGAGAGAGGAAGTGTTTGTTATTCTAAAAGGCATTAAGGTGGCCAAGTTCCCAGGACGAGCTGGAATCTATCCCAGGTTACTGAGGGAAAGGAGAGAGGAAACAGGTTGGACCATAACAGATATCTTTCCAACATCTTTGATCACAGGTGAAATCCCGGAGGACTGGAAAATTGCTAATGGTGTTCCCTTGTTTAAGAATGGTGACCCTGTCGTTAGCGGCAGGGAAGCTGCTGGAGAAGATACTGTGGGATAGGATGTATTCCCAGTTGGAAGAAACTGTGCTTATCAGTGATAGGTAACATAGTTTTGTGCGTGGAAAGTCATGTCTTGCCAACTTAACTGAATTCTTTGACGAAGTGACAAAGTAGCTTGTTGGGGGAAGGTCTGTAGATGTCATAGACATGGACTTCAGTAAGGCGTTTGATAAAGTTCCCTACTGTAGGCTGATTGAGAAAGTGAAGTCGCATAGGGTCTAGGCTGTGCTAACTAGATGGATAGAGAAGTGACTGGGAAAAAGCTCACAGAGATTAGTAGTGGAAGAGTGTTTCTGAAAATGGAGACCTGTGACCAGTGGTGTTCAGCAGAGATCCCTGCTGAGACGACTGTTGTTTTCGATATACAGAAGTGATCTGGACGATGGCCTGATTAGCAAGTTTGCAGATGACACGAAGATTGATGGAGTAGCAGATAGTGAAGGGGACTGTCAAAGAATAATGAACAATATAAATGAATTGTAGAGTTGGGCTGAGAAATGGCAGATGGAATTCAATCAGTACAAATGCGAAGTGATGCCATTTGAAAGATCTAATTCAAGAGCGAAATATATAGAAAGTTGAAAAGTGCTGGGATACATTGATTCGCAGAGATTTCTGGGTGTTCAGGTCCATTGTTCCCCGAAGATGGAAACCCAACTCAAGAGTGTGGTCAAGAGGGCATATCACATTCTTTCCTTCATTCAATGGGGTATTCCTTCATTCAATGTAACATAACTTGGCAAGTTTTGTTACAGTTGTATAAGACTTTGGTTCTCCACTTTTGGAATACTGCCTACAGACAGTACTGGTCACCACATTACAAAAATGATGTGGATGCTTTGGAGAGGGTACAGAAGAAGTTCACCAGGTATGGTGGGTGCTCGCACTGAAGTGATTTTGAATAGATCGGCGTTATTTTCATGGAGGTCGAGTGGGGAACCTGATTGAGCTCTACGAAATCATGAGAGATATAGACATGATGAAGCGCAAGATCTTTTTCCCCCAGAGTGGGGGACACAATTTCTAGGATCACAAGTTGAAAGTAAGAGGGGAAAGTCTAGGGGAGATATGCGTGGAAAGTTCTTCATGCAGAGTGTGATGTGTGTCTGGAACACGTTGCCAGCAGAGATGGTAGAGGTGATCATGATAGCATCATTTAAGATGGATCTGGACAGATACATGAATGTGCAGGGAGCAAAGGGATACAGACACTTAGAAGGTATGTCCCAGGTTTAGGTAAAGGATCTGGATCAGTGCAGGCTTGGAGGGCCGGAGGGCCTGTTATGGTGTTGTAATTTTGTTTGTTCTTTGATATCAGACAACTTGGAATCTTTGTACATTTTCTCGTCATATGGGAATGTAATTGCACCTCATTCTTGCATTTCACTTCAGTTGCAAAGAATCGTACACAACACATACATACACAGGTACACACGCAAAGACAGAGACACAGGTACAGATGCATACAAACATAACCACATAGCCCCATACACACACTCACACACACACGCAATGCATTAATTTGTTGAAGAATATCAATAACATTATCAATAGTTATAATGTTAAGTCGAATTTAGGATATAGGAAGGATGAGATAAATTGTCTTATTCTACTTGGAAAGACCATTATCTGAAGCTACTAAGGTAAACATCATAAAACACCAGGTTATATTCCAACAGGTTTATTTGGAAGCATTAGCTTTCAATGCGCTATTCCTTCATCAGGTGTTTGTGGAGTGTAAGATCGTAAGATACAAAATTTATAGGAAAATATTAGAGTGTCATGCAACTGAAATAGTATATTGAACAAACCTGGGTTTTTAAGTCTTTCATCTTTTAGAATGGGTTGCAGTTTTCGGTTCATTAATATGCAAATCCCAGAACTTCATTTAAGTCATCTTCTCAGGATTTTACAACAAAAGGTGACATCTCAGCTCAGACAACGCATTAAAGATGGAAAGCCAGAGTCTGTCTGTGTCCCAATCTTGACTTAAATTGGTTCTATTTCCTAAGTGGAATTAACAAAATATTTCATGCAATGACTGCCTGCTTTGACTTTCTGCAGTGTGTGCATTTTTGAGCAAAACAGGATGTATCATCAAATATGGGTCTGCAAATATAATGATATTAAACTGATGTGGTGGTTAATATAGCTTGTTAATTTTCCAACGTCTCCTGGCACTATTCTGTAAAACGAAATTCCATGTTCTTCTTTAGTAACTCTGTTAGTAGTGCCTCCGTGCTGCTGAAATTGGAACAAACTTCCTGTCGAATCTGCTCAGTCCCAATAGTTGAAGGATCTATTTCTCCATGCTCAAGGAAATTCCTCCATTGCTTTCGTCAATGCGTTCCTTGGGATCATCCTTCCATGTTCGATGTTATGGAGTCAGAGGGTCATAGAGATGTGCAGCATGGAAACATGCCCTGCGATCCAACCTGTCCATGCTGACCAGGTATCCTAACCCAATCTAGTCTCACCTGCCAGCACCCGGCCCATATCCCTCCAAATCCTTCCTATTCATATATCCATCCAAATGCCTCTTAAATGTTGCAATTGTAACAGAATCCACCACTTCCTCTGGGAGCTCATTCCATACACGTACCACCCACTGTATGAAAACGTTGCCCCTTAGGTCTCTTTTACATCTTTCCCCTTGCACCCTAAACCTATGTCCTCTACTTCTGGACTCCCCGACCCCAGGGAAAACACTTTGTCTATTTATCATATCCATGCCTCTCATAATTTTGTAAACCCCTATAAGGTCACCACTCAGCTTCAGACGCTCAAGGAAACCAACCCCAGCCTGTTCAGCCTCTCCATGTAGCTCAAATCCTCCAACTCTGGCAACATCCTTGTAAATCCTTTCTAAACCCTTTCAAGTTTCACAACATCTTTCCGAAAGGAGGAGACCGGAGTTGCATGTAATATTCCAGTAGTGGCCAAACCAATGTCCTGTACAGCAACAACATGACCTCCCAACTCCTGTACTCAATACTCTGATGAATAAAGGAAAGCATAAACGCCTTCTTAACTATCCTATCTACCTGCGACTCCACTTTCAGGGAGCTATCAAGCTGCACTCCAAGGCCTCTTTGTTCAGCAGCACCCCAAGGAAATTATCATTAAGTGTATAAGTCCTGCTAAGATTTGCTTTCCCAAAATGCAGCACCTCACATTTATCTAAATTAAACTCCATCTGCCACGTCTTACCCCATTGGCTCATCTGGTCCAGATCCTGTTGTAATCTGAGGTAACCCTCTTCGCTGTCTACTCCACCTCCAATTCTGGTGTCATCTGCAAACTTACTAACTGTACCTCTTATGCTCGCATCCAAATCATTTATGTAAATGACAAAACGTAGAGGACACAGCACCGATCCTTGTGGCACTCCACTGGTCACAGGCCTCCAGTCTGAAAAACAACCCTCCACCACCATCCTCTGCTTCTACTTTTGAACCAGTTCTGTATCCAATTATGTTTTCTTTAAGTTCATTTCCAATTTTGTTTCAAGAAATTACTCAAAGGGTTTTGCCAACTGTACCATTTGATCTTTCCATGAATGGCTAAAGATCAACACATCATCAGGATAAACTACACTATTTCTTAATCAGGCCACAAGTCTGTTCATGAGTCTTTGGAATGTGGCTGGTTTGCTCTTCATTCCAAAGGGCATTACTTTGAATTGATGCAGTCCATTTGGATTTACAAATGCAGAAACTTATCTTGCTTTCTCTATTAAAGATACCTGTTTGTAACAATGCAGTAAATCAACTTTGTGACGTAACTGGATTTTCCAACTTTCTCTGTACAGTCTTCCAACCTTAGTATTGGCTATGAGAACGATTTTGTTACGGCGTTGAGCTTCCAATAGCCCAAAGAAAATTGTTGAGTTCCATCAGCCATGGGAACTAACAAAATCAGCGAACTGCACTCCAGTCGGTCTCGGTTCGATGATGTCTTCATTGAGCCAGATTTACTTCCTTCTGGACCTGTTGGCCTCTGAAAGGATTAAGCTATTAAAGGTCTTGTTTTATTGGAACAGCATTCCCTACTTCCACCTCATGCACACTGGTATTAGTCCTCCTATTTTATTCCTGCATATGTCTTCATAATGCTGCAACAACCTTTTGACTGTGTCATTTGCTCCTGAGACAGATAGCTAATTCTCCCACTTCATTCTTCAAGGACTTTATCATTATTCAACGTACTTTGAGGCACATAAAGCTCCATCACATCTGGATTTGATTCCTCACTCGGCAGAGCAATAAATAAAATCTGTTTCTCCAGTTCCCTGTCTCTATTATAGTAAGGTTTCAACATATTCAGAAAGCACGCCCGATACAGACTCTTTTCTGTCCTGCATCTTCATCAGATTGTTAACCTGACTCAACCTCTTCTCAATTTGATAGGGACCACTAAACCTGCCTTTGAACCTATCTCCTACTACTGGTAACAATACTAATTCATCATCTCCATGGGAAAACGACTGAATTTTATAGTTGCTATCTGCCAACTGCTACAATCTAGGTGGTGTACTATTCCGGTGTTGTTTGGTTAACTCGCATTCCCAATTTAATTGTTCTATCACCACCACTACATTATCCAAGTGTGAAATCTCTGGCTTTGATCCAGTCAAACTTTTAGTTTCAAAGGCCCTCTTACTTGCTGTCCAAATATTAACTCAAAGGGAGTAAACTGAGTAGATTCATTTGGGGCATCTCTCATGGCAATCCATACAAGTTCGATACCTTTATCCCAATCAGTCAGTGTGTCCTGACTGTATATTGTCTTCAGAGTCAATGCCACCTTTCCAAGGCTCCCTGGGATTTTGAATGGGTATGGACTTGATTTAAAGTGCTGTATGCTATCCAAAACTTCCTTAAACATCTCACTAGTAAAATATCTCTGTGTAACACATAACAGGGAAAGAAAGCTACTAACTCGGCCACCATCCTTTTAGTCTTAAAACACCGTAACAGAATTGCCACCGGAATCTAGTAGGCATATGCATTATGGTTAGCAAGTGCTGATTCCCACTTTTAGTTTTAGGGAGGGGACCTCCACAATCAATCATAACCCGTGTGAATTTTTCTTCAAATGTGGGAATTGGCAACAAATCTACTGATTGTATGACTGCCTGTAGCATACCTACCATTAGGCATGTGTGGCAATATTTAACCTCAGCCTTGTGCATGCCAGGCCAATGGAAGTGCTTTTGTACATTAGCTTGAGTCCTCCTCACACCTGGATGGCCTCCATCTGGTGATTCATGTTCTACCCCAACACTTCCTATCTGCATGCTACAGGCAACACAATCTGGTGCACCTCTGCCCATTTCCCCTCTGGGGTCTCCACTTTTGTTTTAGGCTTCTATCCTTAAGATAATAACACTCAGAAATATATTCTGATTCCTTTTATGAGTTTGCATCATAATTTATATCTGCTCATCTTTCTGTTGCAAGTCTGTTAGCCTTTCTGGACTCAACACTTCTGTCTGACCCACTGCCTGTTAAGGGTTTTCCTGTAAAATTATATCAAACAGGGTGTCAGCTAACTGAACCTCAACTTCTTGGTCTTTCTGTTTATTTTTTCCTTCTTGCTGTAACTTATGACAGTGGCTTCTGACTACGACACAGTCTGGAAGCCATCCATGGCATTCTTCTTGTAACTCCTTCGTTCCCTGATCTTCTGTTGGCGCCTGCACTACAAGGGGTGTCGCTCCCACCTTGGATCCTGCTAAATAATCCCCAAGAAAAAATTGTATTCCTGAAACTGACATTCTGTCAATCACTCCTATAGTTACTTCCCCAGGCTTTATTTGGCTCTCCAACCTAATCTTACACAGGGGAACGCTAATTTTCTGCCTATCTATTCAACAAATTATTACCTTCTCTGGTAATATGTCGGAAAGCGTGAAACTACTTTCATCTCTTACCATCAGAGACTGATGAGATCCCATACCTCATGAAATAATAACTTATTTCCATTCTCTTCCTGTTCTTCCCGAGTAAACTTTTCCCACAGAGATAAAGTCTTTACAGAGATCAGCAACTAACTCAATATCCCACCCCTGCCAAGGCTGTGGACTCTCCTGCAGCTCCTCGGCTTTTCTTTGGGTCTCCTTTACTACTTTCCCTTATAGCATTGGATAAGCCTCTTGTCCTACATCTTTTCACACAATGTCATTCTTCCATGACCACCACTGTGACTTTACCTGTCCCATCTTATCACAGTGGAAACACCTGAGGCCTTTCATTTTCTTGGAATTCTTTTCATCACCAAAGGAGAACTATTCCAAGTGTGCTCGACTCTTTGTTTCATCGTGAAGGATCTCCCTCTGCTTACAATTTCTCTCCCTCACAGAGATGAAATACGTGTAAGAAACTAAATTTCACTTCATGCATCAATGCACATTTCTTGGGCATCTCTGCTGCTCTTCTCACTTCTTGAACTTTCTGTTCATCACATAAGTTCTCTGGAAATGAATTTATGAACCCCTCCAGCAGAATAAACTCTCTTCATTTCCATCCTCTGAAAATGATTTTCTGACTAATTTGCAACTACTGAAGTTTACATTCGTCTCCCTTTCTCTTTCTCCTTCTCTCTCTTTGCTCAGCTAAGAGACTTCTCTCCTTTATTCTCTCTCTCTCTTCAGTCTTTTACTCCCTCTTTTTTCAGTCTCCTTTCTCTCTCTCTCTCTTCTTTATTCTATCTATCTTTTTGCTCAGCTAATATCCTTCTCTCTCTTTCTTTTTCTTCTCATTCCGTTTGGCTCATACACAGTTTACGTTTTTCTAATTCTGCTGAACTTTTGTTTCACTGATATACCTCAGTGTTTGACCAAATCCATTTCAATTTCCTTATGTCCCTGGTTAAAACCAATTCTAATATGTTTGCTAATTCTAAAAGAATATCCTTCCCCTGTCTTTCTAACCTTCCCTGGTAAAGTTGGGAAGCGTCTTCAAACCTCAGAACCTCTTTAGCAAAGTTAAGAGCCATTTCCCTCTCTTTTAATTTAACTGACCACATGTAATCAAAATGAAACAAATTATTTCACCTCCGTTTTATTTAAAGATTTACGACACTAGTCACCAAGTGTTTAAATCTGCTGGGATCTTTGGTTCCCCAATTCTGTTCAAACCTTTCCAAATCCCAGACGAGCTCCTTATCTGTTAAAATGCAGAGGTCGAACCACTACCAAATAAACCTGAACACACAGAAATGCTCGCCTCGCCTTGTCATCTGTTCGAAGTGTGAGGGACTGAAAGGGAACACTCAGTTTCCAATATTTAAAGAAAAGTAACAATTTTCTTTCCGAACAAAACTGTTAAGAAACGGAACATTGCTTCCCTTAACTGAGCACAACCCTATTGACATGCTGTTCCAATAACAGACAATAAATATTACATTAACCTAATCACATGTCGACACAGTCTCTACCTTCTCTGCTGTATTCAGTCTCCTACTCATTGGTTTCACTGGGTCGTCTTATTCCTTTTTACGAAGCGAAAGTGAGAACTTCAGATGCTGGAGATTAGTATCAAGAGTGTTGTGCTGATGAAGGGCTCTTGCCCAAAATGTTGATGCTGCTGCTTCTCGGATGCTACCTTACTTGCTGTGCTTTTCCAGCAGCACACTCTCGACGTTTTTTACTCTGAATATGTTTTACAGCAAAAGGTATCTTTTTGATAGACTGCTTTATGATTTCTTTGAGAGCACGATTTTAGATAGGCAGTTAGCTCTTCGACTCTACAGCAGTTGCTCTGTTGTTCGGTGGCAGTTGCTCTAACCAATTTTCAAAATGCCCACTCTTTTTTATACCCCCAACCTCGTTCCCTGTCAATGAGCCTGCAATTGTAAATTGGGGGCAGCAATAACATGTGAACTCCGACTATTTCACTTAACAATGCCTGCATTATCTCTGAGAAGAACTGCATTCTTACTATATATTTGGAACTTCAATATTCAGAAAACAATGTTCATTTTAAATTGGATATACATGCTTTGGTTTCGTAACAAATACCATTTAATAACACAAATAATTAATGAAGATTAATATTCGAAGTGCAGATTGAATTATTTTCATTCTTAAATTATTTGCAATTAGCTAAAGCTCATACATTTCAGTAAGAAATTAAATTTGTTAATTATATTTTAATTCATAAGAACGCTAAATCTATTTGATTGTTGAATTGTTTGCCCACTGTGAATATGTAATTGTTTAGAGGCAAACAACTTTCGAAATGTTAGAGTGAGAATGTATTCATTTGAATATTGACGTTGAATATTTAATTGTGATCGTACAAAAATGAGGCAAATATTCTCTGTTCAATATAAATATCATGTAGTTTTCTTTTATTTTGTATCATAAAGTTTTGTAATGAGTTTATATTTTAGTTCCAAACATATAGTAAGAATGCAGTTCTTCTCAGAGATAATGCAGGCATTGTTAAGTGAAATAGACGGAGTTCACATGTTATTGCTGCCCCCAATTTACAAAATATAGTAGATATTTTATTATTGTTCATACTGGGAAACTCATCACTTGGAATCACGACCTAAATAATAAATATAATCAGGCATAGTGCTACTGGAACTCACAGCTGCCTGTGATACTGAGTGACACACTGGCCTGCTCCTTAACTTGTCCAGAGACCTTACAATCTGGGTCAGGGCAGTTATTCAAAAATACTTTCTCAAGAACTCATTCGCAGCCCACCCTGGGCAAGTGACAACTAACCAATAGCCTATCGCTGCTCTTAGTGTAGACTCACATGCCGTCCAAATTAAATGCCAATGACTGACCAGCAGACAGGTCTTACAAATTCATCTTTTGTCTCAGCCTGCTCCAGGGAGCAGATGGATTGGGCATGTCTTGCCAGAACACACCGCACAAGCGACTTGACAGCATCTGGCCTGCCTCCTAGATTCCAGATATTTGCACCCTGCACCCGATCCAGGATGAAGAAATTCACAATGTGGCTGTCTCCTGTAGCACATTGTGTCTCACAGTGAACATTCTAAACCCATAAGCAGTGTATGTCACCTTCACACTCATCAGTGTCAAAATAAAATTGAACTTCTGTGTCGATGGCCAGAGATTAATACAAGGGTCACCCAACCTGCTTTTGACTGGGCTTCAATCGAGATCAGTACTGCAGAGTGCACCTGAGGGAAACAGCAGCAAATGACAAGCAGAGGACCACTTTAATAACTGAACTGTGTGGATTTTGTCTGATGTATGTCACCACACACACATTATACTGACACTCAGTTGAATGTAACAATGGCCACCATAAGTGCAAGTCTCGACCTAACGCCCCTCCCCAGCTTCCTCACCTCACTCCCTCCCCCATTCACCAATTGATGAGAATTCCCTACCTGGGAGAAACAGTCTGTGCTTCATCTCAGGTGGTCCACTCCATAATGGGCTGTTCAAACCACTTACGGACTGTTTTCCATTTCAGGGCTACATGTAGTGCTGACATCCGGAGACAGTCTGATTCCCAATATGCTGGGGATCATGGAATGAAAAACATAGGAAGGCACTAACCATTTTCTGTGAGAAACTGCACATGATGAGAGGTAGGTTTGAACTACCAGAAGGAGAGTAATTATTGTTCACAAAGGGTCAGCACAAGCCTGTACCCTACACGCTGCCGATTACTGAGGGCTCTACCCCTGCACACTGAGTGGGAGATTAATCACCAAAAAACTCATGGTATGTGGAGGTGATCGTTCAGTTCATTAAAGTGGCATTTTATGCATCATTTATTTAAAAAATGATGATTGAGCAAATATTGCTTCTTACAGTCTTAGATTTACAGTTTTGGTTCGTAGATTGGGAAGCCTGATAACAAACAGTGAATGGTTACAGAACTCCGAAGTACAGACGATGTACAGACTGCACCTGGTGGGCTTCTCAGGAGGGCTGATGACCGAAACATCAATTCTCCTGTCATATACAGATCGCCAATTAGAAGAAAATACATGAGCCAAAGTGTAGCCAATCGTTGTATTGTATAAAATCAATAAGAGGGTAATTATATTTATGTTTTTCAATATGCAACATTTATGGGGCAGTCACGTGCTTTTAAGAGGGGACAAATGTGTTGAAATTTATTGATGAGAGCTTCTTGAAATTTATTGATGAGAGCTTCTTGTATCAGCATGTGGAAGATACAAGGAGGGATGGTTTAGTTCTGGACCCAACCTAATCTAGTCCCACGAGCCAGCACTTGGCCCATATCCGTCCAAGCCCTTCCTAATCAGATATACCTCCATTTGCCTTTTAAATGGTGGAATTCTTATTCTGGGTAAAGCTGTAGTCGAACAGCGTGGAGTGGGGAGCGGTGTTCCTGCTCAAAATGGATTTGATGAGAGTATGGGCCCAATATTGTACAATCTAAGATCCAATGAAGGAAAATGAGCCCACAGAACCTTCAACATCTGCAAATATTAAGAGCTGAATATTTTTAACAGGTCAATGAATCAAAGGTTACGAGGAAAGTGGAGTTGAGGATTATCAGAACAAACACCATTGAACTGAAAGGCAGAGCATACTCGGTGAGCTGCTGGGTCTACTGTTATTGCTATGCCTTATGGTATTCGGTCTGCTACTATCCCTGTGTTAGCAGGAACAACAACCTCTCTCTGAGACACAGTTCAGAATGCAGCTGACTAATTCAAGGAATTTATAAATACTATACCGATAGCCAGAAATACGTTTGAAGCAGGAAGCCAATCTTTATTTTATAACTTTCAATGAAATGCAGTCTCATTCTTTGAAACACTCGGCAACACAGATCTAGTTTGTCATGGCCCGCTTTGATAGAATTTTCCTTGAAAAAAGTCAATTGAACCTTGCTTGCCATCTCTCTGTGGCAGTAATATATTTCCTGAGATAAAGAACCAACATTACAAATAGTCCTTCATGTACAATCTGGTCAAGATCCTACTCACTGAAGCAAGAAGTTACTCCTCCTGTGCTGACATATTCGGACAATAAAGGTTCCCATTCCACTGACATTCCAACTAGTTTGCTGCACCTGTCTGTTAGACGTCGGCAGCTGATAGACAAGGACACTTAGGTTTTATTTAAAACTGTACTTTCCAACATTTTAAGATTTAAGAATTATACTGCACATCAATTCGCCAAAAAAAGTTGACAACTTTCTATTTCCACATGATGATATTTGCAGTGATCTTGACCATGTGGACACCGATTCAATCTTCAGAAATCTTTCTATGTTCCTCACTGCACGCATTCCTACACAAGAATTACATTTCAGTCCTACATTCTGTTTACAGTCTTTTCACTAATAATTAATCCATCGAGTGGATTTGTAATGCTAGAATTGTTAGGGTGCAGGAGGCCCAGTGTGCATTCACAGGCTCTTCAAATGCACATCATTGGCTCCACCCATTATCCTGCCTTTCCTCTGTATCCGCCCTGACTCATCCTGAACACAATCTACATATTTTATTTCTTTCTGTGAAAAACAATCTAACTGTCTTTGTTGAAGAATAATCTCCTCTGAGTAAATATTCTCAACAGAAGAAAAGGCAATTAATGAAGTACATCACCTCGGCATTCAAATTGACCCTCAGTAGCCTTCTGTCGTCAAGATTGAGTTGACACATTTCAGGTTATCCACTCGACATCCGTCTTGTTCCCTGTTTTGGTTGGTATTGTTTACTTCTTCGATTAGACCTTAAAACCTGAGAAAGAAACCCTTTTGCAAAGGAAAGGTTGTGACAGATTTGGGCCAAAGGCAGGTAAATGGAGTTACATAACAAATGTCCTTAAATTGCGGAACAGGCGCAAAGGGTTCAACAACCTCATCCTATTCCATCGTCTTGCGTTCCATGTTGCAATGGCACGGGGACCATGCAGCCAATTACAAATTCATTTCAACAGCTAAATGTTTAATTAAATTATATAGAGTCACTGATTGGAACATAATGAATTCGTATTGCTAAAAAAGTGTAGGAACATAACTGGAATCGTTATGCTGTCCATATATAAGGAAGGGTGCATTTGCTGTCCATCTTGGATGCCATCACATCCACAACATTCACTGGTTCCACCATCAATTTTCAATGGAGGCAGTGTATCATACAAGGTACATCGTAGATATTTACCACAGTTCATTCGACAGCACCTTCCAAGCCATGACCATCTGCAATGTCAAGGGCAACAAATCCATGGAAATATCACCCCCTGCAAGTTACACATAACGTAAATGACTGTCCTGACATGGAAATACATCTCTAACCCATGGGTTTCACTTGATGAATATCCTGGCTTTCTTTCCCTCACATTATTGTGGGTGTCCTGCACCAAACTGACTGCAAATGCTCAAATAGGCAGCGCACCGCCATCTTGTCCAGAACAACAGTCTATGGGTAATAAATGATGGCCCAGCCACCAATGGCTGACACCTATCACTGAATAATACACTAATGTTTAACAGCTTGCAATCTGGGTTTCACTTTCGGAATAAACTTGGTCTATATTCTTGAGTTTCAGGAAATTGATCCGTGATTTGATTGAAAAATAAAAGATTTTGAATTGCAAGGGCTTGATTGGGCAGATGCTGAAAAAATTATTTCTGTGGGTCAGAGAGTCCAAAACAAGATAATAGAGTGTCGGGATAACGGGCAATTTATTTGGGTCTGAGAGGATGTGAAATCATTTCAATCAAAGTGTAAAAGTGTGTTTAGTGTTCGCCATCTTAAGAATTGTGGATGCACTGTGAATGAAAACAGTGAAAAATTCACAGAGATATGGAGGAGCTCAGGGTTAGAGGAGGTTACAGAAATAGGGAGGCAAAGGTGAAGGAGAATGTTACAGATATAGGGAAGCTGTAACAGGACACAAATATTGCCTGGAAAGTGATGGGTTAATGGGCTGGATGTTAGAGAAGGCTGTAGGTGCTGGAGGAGTTTACAACAATAGGGAGGACTGAAGGAGCTTGAGGTTTTTATAGTGATAGGGATGTATGTAATTTCGAGAGTGGGTTCCAGTCCTGTGGAGCAACGTACGTGCTGGAGGGATCCTCAGTGACAGGAAGTAGTGAAGATGCTCGAGATCAGTTGGGGTGGAGGGGTGGAAATGTTACAGAGATAGGGAGGTGTGTAGTGACTGGAGGAGATTACAGAGATAGGGAGTGTTGTTGGGGTTGGACGAGATTCCAGAGACAGGGAGAGTTGTTGGGGGCTGGAGGATGTTACAGAGATTGGGAAATGTGTAGGGTCTAGCCTAGGTTACAGAGATTGGGAAGTGCGTAGGGTGTGTAGGAACGTACAGAGATAGGCAGCTGTGTTTTTGGATGGAGTGACATTTAAATCAGAATTGACAACTTAATATCCTGTTGTATAGGAACTATAGACCGGACATGATTTGGTTTTACTAATAAATGAGTCAATTCCTGCAGTAAAGAGGGATGATATTGTGGAAAGGCCTTCAATTGAGGCTTCGTGGATAGAGACTGGAATACAAAGATGACAGATACATTGGTACGGTCATATTAAGACGTCCAGATAGAAGAAAGTACAGGAGCTATTGTGTAACCAATCACTGTCGTGTATAAAACAATAAGAGGGTAATTCTATTTATGCTTTTCAATATCCAACATTTATTGTGTAGTCATGTGCTTTTAAGCGGAAACAAATATGTTGAAGTTTATTGCCGAGAGCTTCTCATATCAACATGTAGAAAATACAACAATGAATATTGCATGGCTGGGCCTTATTGTGGAGAATGAAGCCAGTTACATGTTCGAGGCAGGATTGGGAGAGAAGCTTAGGACCAATGACCAGAACATCATATACTTTATGTTCCTTAAGGAAAAGGCAAAAAAGTCTTCAGAATATTAAGTTTTTGGATTGGGGAGACAGAGTTTATCAGAAAGCAGGATCTGGCCAAAGTAGTCTGGAGACATTTAATTCTGGATAAAGCTGTTGTCGAATAGCGTGGAGTAGGGAGGAGTGTCCATGCTCAAAATGGAACTGGTGAGAGTATGGGCTCAATATGTTACAATCTAACATCAAGTTTAGGAAAACAAGCCCAGAGACACTCCGACTTCTACAAATATTCAGAGCTGAATAACAAAGTAAAGAGTAGCTTAGAGCAGCTATAAAGTGAGCAGATCAATGGAATTCCTCTAAGAATGTAGAAAGTACAGCGCTGAAGTGAAGGAAGTCAGTAGAAGAGAATAAAGGAGGTGTGGTAAAACATTAGAGGGTAACATTAGTAAGAAGCCAAAGATATTCTATCCACATATCGGGGGAAGAGAATAACAAGAAAAGGAATGGGGAATATGTGGGATCAAGGAGACAGCCTGTTCACACAGCCAGAAATTACGTGAAACATGTATTTCATATCACTTGGGCGAAGGAGTTCCTGGATTCAGGGAGAGTGACTGTGGGAGCCTTTAACAGATTGATAGCGACCAGGAGGAAGAACGGGGAGTTTGGGTAGAGTAAAGACTGGACAAATCCCCAGATGTGTATGAGCTGTATCTTAAATTAATATGAAAGGACAGGGAGAAAATAACAGGCTCTGGGCTTCATTTATTTATTTTGCTTTTGAACAGATTGGAGGTGCGATGGAGAGGTCGGCATCTAATTTCGGTTCAACAAAGTGCACTAGAAATAAACGAGAGAAATAAAGACTACCAAGTCTCATATCAGTGAGGGAAACAATTACAGAATACTTTGAAAATATCTTCAATGCGGAGAGACATATTTTTATTCAGTCAGTGAATCATAGGTGACAGGGAAAATGCAGGAAAGTGGAGTTGGGGATTATCAGAACAAACATCATTGAACTGAAAGGCAGAACGTACTCGGTGAGCTGCTGGGCATACTTTGTCCCTATGCCTTATGGTATTCGGTCTGCTACTGTTGCTGTGTTTGTGAGAACAGCAACCTGTCTCCCATTGGAGCGAGACACAGCTCGGAACACAACTGAATTTATAAATGGTACACGAATAGCCAGAAATTAGTTCGAAGCAGGAATCGAATCAGCATTCTGTAACATCCAATGAAAATAATGTTCATTCCTTGAAACACCAGGGAACACAGGCCAAGTTTCTCATGAACCTCTTTGATAACATTGTCCTTGGTAGAAGCCGAGTGAACCTTCCCTTTCCTCTCTCTATGGCAATAAAGTATTTACTGAGAGAAAGAACCAAAACTGCACAGAGTCCTCCAGGTGCAGTCTGACCAAGTTCCTCTCCTACTGAAGCAAGACGTCTCTCCCCTTGTGCTTACATCCTCTGACAATAAAGGATCTCATTCCACTGTCTTTCCAAATAGCCTGCTGCACCTGTAAGGTAGACATCAGCAGCTTATAGACAAGAACACTTTGAGTTTTATTTACATCAGTACTTTTCAATGTTTTACAATTTATGAAATATAATGTCCTTCAATTTCTTCAATAAAGTGGATAACTTCACGTTTCTGCACCATATGTCATTTGCAATAACGTTGCCCATGTGGAAGCCCGTTCAATTTTCATAAATATTTACATTTTCCTCACAGCACACATTCACACACAAGAATTAACTGTAAATTCTTCACTCTGTTTCCTGTCTTTTCATGAATAATTAATCCATCCGAGTACATTCATAATCATAGTATTGTTAGAGTGAAGGAGGTCCATAGTGTTCTCACTGGCCCTTCAAATGAGCATTATTACCACAACCCTATTTCCCACTTTTCCTTTGCAACCTCCTTGACACATGTCAAATACAATCTACATCTTTTATTTCTTACTTTGAAAAGCTGAAGAACTGTCTTTGTTGAAGAAAGTATTCTCAACAGAAGCAAAGGCAATGAGTGAAGGACATTATCCCGTCATTCAAATTGTCCCTCAACAGCCTTCTGTCGACAACACTGAGTTGACACGTTTCAGGTTATTCACTAAATATCCATCTTGTTCCCTGTTTTGGTTGGTATTGTTTCGTTCTTTGTTTACACCTGAATACCTGAGATAGAAACCCTTTTGCGAAGGAAAGTCGTTACAGATTTGGGCCAAAGGCAGGTAAACAGAGTTTTGTAACAAATCAGTTATAATCTCCTTAAATTGTGGAACAGGCGCAAGGGGTTTACCAACCTCATCCAATGCAGACAGTCTTGTGTTCCACATGGCAATGGCACGGCGACCATGCAGCCAATTACAAAATCATTTCAGCAGATAATTGTTCAATTAAATTTCATGGAGTCACTGACTGTAACAAGTTGAAGTCGTATTGCCAAAAAGTAACTTAGACCATATCTAGAACAGCTATGCTGCCCATGTATAAGAAAGGGTACATGTGTAGTCCAGCTCGATTACCACAACATCCACAACATTCACTACTTCCACCAACAACCCTCAATGGAGACAGTGTGTACTAACTACAAGGTACATTGCAGACATTTACCAATGTCCATTCGACAGCACCTTTCAAGCCTTGATCATCGGAAGTAGCAAGGGCGACAGATCTATGGAAACACTAACCCTGCAAGTTGCACATAACGCCAATGACCATCTTGACTGGGAAACAGATCTCAGTCTCGTGGGTGTCACTTGATGAATACCCTGCCTTTCATTCCCTAACATTATTGTGGGTTGCCCTGCTGCATGGGCAGCACACAGCCACCTTGTCCAGAACAACAGTGTATGGGCAATAAATGATGGCCCACCCAGCGATGTCCGATACCTATCAATGAATAAGATACAAATCTTTCACTGCTTGGCATCTATGTGTCTCTTGCTGCATTTGTGAATAGATTTAATCGATATTCTTGAGTCTCAGGAAATGGAGAAGTGACTTGATTGAGGTGCAAAAGTTTCTGAGTGGAAAGAGCTTGATAATGCCGATGCTGAGAAATGATTTCTGTGGGTCTGGGAATCCAAAACATGATAACAGGATCTCAGGATAAGGGGCAACTTTTCTGGGACTAAGATGATGTGAAATTACATCTCTCCTTGGATCTCAGAGTATTTAGTATTCGCCATCTCAAAGAATGTGGATGCACTGTCAATGAATACAGTGAAAAGTTCACAGAGATATTGAGGAGCTTCGGGTTAGATAAAGTTACAGTGATATGGAGGTATAGGTTCAGGAGGGTGTTACAGATGGGAGGAAGCTAGAATAGAACAGAGAGATGACCGAGATACGGACGGGTGTGTGTGCTAGAAGCCTTTACAAAATTAGAGAAGGCTGTAGGGGCTGTAAGTTTTTCCAAAGGCAGGGGGGAATGGAGGAGCTTGTGAGGTTTATAGTGAGAGGGTAATATGTCATTGCTAGAATGGGTCTAGAGTTATGGAAGGATACATGTGATGAAGGAAGCCACAGTGATAGGAAGGACTGAAATACTGCAGGAGATTACAGAGGTCAGTAGGGGTGGAGGGCTGGAAGATGTGTGTGTTGGTGGAGGTTTTGCAGCTAAGAACAGGTTTAGATGTTGGAGGATATCAGCGGTATAGGGAGGTGTTGAGAGGCTGGAGGAGGTGACAGAGGTCGATGATGAATGAAGTTCACAGAGGTGGAGAGGGGTAGGAGTTTACGTAGGTAGAGAAGAATGAAGTGGGTGGAGGAGGTACAGAGATGAAGAGGACTGTGGTGATTGGGTGTGGTTACTGAAATGAGGAAGATGTAAGCGTTTAGAGAACAATACAGCGCAGAACTTGCCCTTTTGCCCTCGATGTTGCACTGAACTGTGAGCTAATCTAAGCCAATCCCCCGACACTGTTCCATCATCATCCATGTGCTTATCCAAGGGTTGGATAAATCCCCCGAACGTGGCTGAGTTAAGTACATTGGCAGACAAGGCATTCCACACTCTTACCACTCTCTGAGTAAAGAACCTGCCTCTGACATCAGTCTTAAACCTGTCACCCCTCAATTTGTAGCTATGCCCCTTCGTACAAGCTGATGTCATCATCTGAAGAAAAAGGCTTTAACTGTCTACCCTATCTAATCTTCTGATCATCTTGTATGCCTCCATCAAATCCCCTCTTAGCCTCCTTCTCTCCAATGGGAACAGACTCAAGTTTCTCAGCCTTTCCTCATAAGGCCTTCTCTCCAGGCCAGGCAACATCCTGGTAAATCTCCACTGTACCTTTTCCAATGCTTCCACACCCTTCCTGTAAAGGGGCGACCAGAACTGCACACAATATTCCAAGTGTGGCCGCACTAACATTTTGAATAGTTGCAGCATGACATTACGGCTCCAGAAGTCAATACCTCCACCAATAAAACCTAACACACCATATGACTTCTTAACAGCGCTATTAACCTGGGTAGCAACTTTCAGGGATCTATGTACATGGAAGCAAGATCAATCTGCACATCCACTTTACCAAGAATCTTTCCATTGACCAAGTATTCTGCCTTCCTGGTATTCTTTCCAAAAGGAATCACCTCATAGTTAGCTGCATTGAAACTCCATTTGCCAACTCTCAGCCCAATTCTGCAGTTTGTCCAAGTGCCTCTCCCACACACAAAATATTTCCACACTGTTCATCGTCTTCTGACTTCAGTGTCATCTGTAGACTTACTAACCCATCCACCTATGCCTGCATCTAAGTCATTTATAAAAATGACAAACAGCTGCCGTCCCAAAACAGATCCTCGTGGCGCACCATAGTAACCGGACTCTGCTGAATATTTTTCATCAACTACCACTCGCTGCCTTTTACAGAAAGCCAGTTTCTAATCCAAACTGCTAAATCACCATCAACTCCATGCCTCTGTATTTTCTACAACAGCCTACCATGTGGAAACTTATCGAAGGCTTTACTGAAGTCCATGTACACCACGTTAACTGCCTCCCCCTCTTACATATGCTTGGTCACCTTCTCAAAAACCTCAGTGTGGTTTGAGAGACATGACCATGTTGACTATTTGCAATCAAATTGTCGTTTGCTAGATAATTATAGATCCTATCTCTTATAATCCTGTCCAAAATATTTCCTACAAACACATAAGGCCAACTGGTCTGTAATTGCCTTGGTCATCTGTAGTGCCCTTCTTGAACATGGGCAAACATTTGCAATCCTCTAGTCCTCTGGTACTCAACCTGTAGACAATGAAAACTCAAATATCAAAGCCAAAGGCTCCAACAACTCCTCCCTAGCGCCCCAGAAAATGTTCGAATAAACCTCATCCGTTTCAGGGGATGTGTTCATTTTCACTCCATCTCGATTTGATAACCCCTCTTCCTTATCAACCTCGATACTTTCTCGTCAAATATCACGCATCTCATTCTTCTCTATAATATTCTTCTTTCTCTGAGCGAAAGCCAATGAGAAATGTTCGTTTAGCACCTCTCCGATCTCCACAGAATCCACACTCAACTTCCCACTTCTATCTTTGACTGGCTCTATTCCTACCCTAGTCATTATTTTCTTCCTAACGTACCTATACAAAGCTTTAGGATTCTCCTTTATTTGACCTGCCAAAGACTACTCATGTCCTCTCTTTGCTCTTCTGAACTCTCTTTAAATCCTTTCGAGCTAATATTTAACTCTCCATTGTCTCACCGTCACATAAGCCTCCTTTCTTCTTCTTAACAATAGATGTAATTTCTGTAGTAAACCATGGTTCCCTTATATTATCACTTCCTCCCTGCCTGATAGGGACATGTCATTTAAGGACACGCGATGTTTATTCTTTAAACCAGGTTCACATTTCGATTATCCCCATCCCCTGCATTTTCATATCCCATTCTATGCAAAATAAGTCCTGCCTAATCGTGTTACAATTGCCATTCCCCCATTGATAACCCTTGGCCTGTGGCATGTACCTATCGCTTTCCATCACTAAACTAAACGTGTTTATGGAGGTTATAAACATAATAAAAGGTAGAGGTACTAGAGAATGCCAGAATTCTGGGGTTGTATGGAAATGCTGGAGGAGGTTACAGAGATCATGAGAGCCTAGTGGTTGGATGAGGTTTACAAAGGTCGGGAGCGGGGTGTGGCGTGGCTGGACAAGGTTACAGCGACAGTATATATTTGACAGCAGCTTAGAGAGATATGTAGGTCATAGGGGCTGAAGTAAGTCACAGATAAAGGGAGATATATATAGATGATGGAGGAGGTTAGAGAGATAGGGAGGGATGTAGGGTTTGGAGGTGGTGAGAGATAACGAGGGGTGCAAATTTTGGAGGTGTTTAGAGAGATAAGGAGGGATCTGAGTTTGGAGGATGTTGCAGAGTTAGGGAGAGGTGAAGGAGTTGAGAGATGGAGAGTGGTTTTAGATTTGAAGGAGGTTAGAGAGATAGGAAGGTGTGTAGGCTTTGGAGGTGATTAGAGAGATAGGGAGGGATCTGGGTTTAGAGTAGGTTGCAGCAATAGGGAGGGGTGACGGAGGTGGAGAGTATTTGAGAGATAGGGAGGTGTATAGTGTTTGCAGTAGGTCAGAGAGATAGGGAGTGTGTAGGGTTTGGACTAGGTTAGAGAGATGAGGAGGGATGTCGGATTTGGAGAAGGTTAGAGAGACAGGGATGGATGTAGGATTTGGAGGATGTCAGAGAGATAGGGAGGGGTGCAGGGTTTGGAGGAGGTTAGAAAGTTGGGAGGGATCTCTGTTTTGAGGAGGTAAGAGAGCCAGAGAATGGAAAAGGTTTTAGACGAGTTTAGAGAGATAAGGAAGGATCTGGGTTTGGAGGAGTTTGCAGAGATAGGGAGTGTTATGGGGGCTGGAGTAGGTGAGAGAGACAGGGAGGAGTGTAGGGTTTGGAGGATGTTACAGAGGTAGGGAGGTGTAGCATTTGGAGATTTGAGATGGGGATAGGGTAGGGTTTTCAGGAGGTCACAGAGATAGGAGGGGTATGGGGCTGGTGTAGGCTAGAGAGACTGGGAGGAGTGTAAGGTTTGGAGATGTTTAGTGAGACAGTGAGGGGTGTAAGGTTTGGAAAGTGCTACTGATGTAAAGAGGAATATAGAGTTTAGAGGAGTTTAAAGAGAGGGAGGAGGAAGATTCTGCAGATATTTACAGTGTTAGGTTGGTTGATAAATGGACAGACAAGGGACAGAGAGTAATTGAAGGAGTGAGACCTTGGAGTGTCCAATCACGAGAGCCAAAGAGTCAATGTCATACACACAGAAGAAGCCCTTCTGCTGACTGTAATAAAAATAAAAGGTACTGTAACCGTGAAAACTCCTCCTTCCTAATGCATTGGAGCTTATGCCAAAATTGAGAGAGATGTCTGCCAGACTGCTCAAGCAACAATGTGACATAACAAAACCTCACGTGGTCAGATCAAACACTGACACAGAAACCTCCTGCTGACTCCCCTCCCTCAGCCTCATGGTGTCAGATCAAACACTGACACGGAAATCCCCTGCTGAGTCCCCTCCCTCAGCCTCATGGTGTCAGATCAAACACTGACACGGAAATCCCCTGCTGACTCCCCTCTCTCAGCCTCATGGTGTCAGATCAAACACTGACACGGAAACCTCCTGCTGACCCCCCTCCCTCAGCCTCACGGTGTCAGATCAAACACTGACACAGAAACCTCCTGCTGAATCCCCTCCGTCAGCCTCGCGGGTTCAGATCAAACACTGACAGAGAAACCTCCTGCTGACTCCCCTCCTTCAGCCTCACATTGTCAGATCAAACACTGACACTGAAACCTCCTGCTGAAACCCCTCCTCAGCTGGTGGATGAGTGTCCCTCTACATTGAACAACACTTGGTGGAAGCACAGAGACTGACAGAGCTGGAGAATGTATACTGGCTGGGCCATTTCAAAACGAACACCAAGAGGGGCTCAGCAGCAACATTACTGATCGAGGTGGTCGGATCCAAAAGGACATAACTGCTTCACTGCGTCTGCACCGGGTCAGGGTGAACAACTGATAGGAAGAAACATCCTTGACTTCATCCTCACCAACCTACCGGCTGCAGACACATTGTTCGATGACCGTATTGGGAACGGTGAACTACCATACAAAGTATTTCTGGAGACAAAGTTCCACTTTTACATCGTGAAGACCCCCTGTGTATGTCTGATATCATCACTGTGCTAAACAGGCCAGATTTTCAATCGATTTTGGAACTTTGCACTAGCCTGTGTGAGGTGGTTCTGGTCATTACCAATAGCATCAGAATTGTACTCCAGTATAATTTTCACTATCACTGCCTGGGGAATGCTCCACTTTATCCTGACCATCAAGCCAGGGATACAGCCTTGTTAAATGGAGAATACAGGAGGGCCTGCCTATAGTAGCACCAAATACACCTCAGAATGATGAAGTTACTAAATTGGGCCACTTACTCACCACATGGTATAAATAGAAAATGATACACAGATCTAACCAATGAATCAGACCTAATCTCTTCAATCCGGGTGACTGGTGGTGGACAATCACACAACTCGTTGAATGAGGAGAATTCACAAATACCACCTTCCTCAAAGATTGAAGAGCCCAGCACAAAAATAGAAAATCTAAGTCTGAAACTTTTACAACAATGTTCAGACAGAAATATCGATGGGATTATCTATTTTAATCTCCTCCAGGTAGCAGTCTTCAGCTAAGCAGATTCACTGTGTGTGGTATTTAAAATCAGCTGGAGGGGATTGGCGAATGCAAAGTCTGTGGGCCCTGATAACATTCCATTCAGGCTGTCCCTACTGGGATATAGCACTGGCATCTTCCTGACAATGTGCGAAACTATCACGGTGTGTCCTGTACACACACAGACAAAACATCAGGCAATCAATGACTGCCCCATTGCTCTAATCTCTGTCATTAATAAAGGGATGTCAGATGTCACTTACAGTGGGGTCAAGCAGCACTTCCTCAGTTCTAACCTGTTCGTTAAAGCTCAGTTTGGGCTCTCATCCCTTGGGCGCATTGAAGCCTTGGTTTAACGATGGACAACAAGAGAACATAGCTGAATTCTAGAGGTGAGGCAACAGTGACTGCACTTTTAACATGATCATAACTACATTTGACCAAATGTTGTATCCACGATTAACGACAAACCTGGAGCAAATAGGCATCATCTGGTAGAGGTTACACCTGGTACAAAGGTAGGTGGCTGGGGAGCAGCCATCTCAGCTCCACCACAGTTCCCGGGGCGGGGTTTCTGGGTAAGCCGGCAGATCAGAAATGGAAAGGTAAGGCACCATACCCCGACAGGATAATAGGGCTGCTCTCTTGTTAGTCAGAGACAACTGGCGGTAGTTTTACTGAACAGTCATCATGCCTCAAGTAAGGGAAAGATTGAATAGGACAGTCCTTTAGTCACCCCAGTCAGTTCAGGAATTGACCCACACTGTTGGCATTAATCTGCATTACAAACCAGCCGTCCAACTGATTGAACTAACCAAGTCCTCACGCAGCTCCCTGTGGTGGATATTGTAATACTGTTCCATTCAGATATGTCGTTAAACACCTCTCAAGTAGGTGGAACTAGAAGCAAGCTTCCTAGCTCAGAGAGAGGGACAGCGTCAGTTAGCTGTAAGAGTGTTCTCTGCCCTAGGCCCAACAATTTTCAGCTCTTCATAAATGACTATAAAATCACAACTGGGGATGTTTGCCAATGATTGGACAGTATTCAACACCATTCGTAATTTGCTCAGATACAGAAGCAGTCCTTGTCCAAATGTACCAGGACCTGGAAATATGCAGTTGTGTGCTTAACAGGAACAATACCATTTCCATTACACATGTGCCAGACAACGATTACTCCTATCAATAGGAAATTGAACCACATCCTCTGACGTTCAATGCCACCGCCATAACTGAACACACACCAAGCAACTGGACTGACCATATGATTTCATTACCTATTCCTGTGAAGGGCTTATGCTAAAACATTGACTTCTCCTGTACTTCAGATGCTGCCTGAATTGTTTTCCTTTTCCAGCGCCACTTTTTGACACATATCAATTCATTGGCTACAAGAATGTGTCAGGGGCTAGAAATTCTGCAGGAATAACTCACCTCAAAATTTCAGAAAGCCTGTTCCCTATTGCTAAGACACATGTTGAATGTGCTTGAAAAAATACTTCCATTTGCCTGTGTGAGTGCAGCTTCACCCCTCATCCACTGACGCTCAGTAGCAGTAATACCTAACATCTACTCGCTGCTGTGCAGAAATTTACCAAGGCTCCTTACAACGTACCTCTGAACTCCCGACCATCGAGAAGGACAAGGGAAGCAGACACACGGGACCCCCACCAGGTTCACGTTCTGTTCCAAGCCATCTACCATCCTGATTGGGAAGTATATTGCTGTTCCTTCAGTGTCACTGTTTCATTTTCCCTATCTATCAATAAATGCCGTCCAAATCACATTTCATGAATAAATTAACATAAACATATTGTCTGGACCTGTTCAATGCTGGACACTATATTTTGGGTTTTGTGAGCTCAGGCTAGTTGGTCCAGGCAGTACCTTGTTTGTTGTGAATAGCTGAAGGGATATGATGTTTGAAGCAATCTGTCAGTCTCTCAGAGGCATGGCCTACATAGCGAGCATCACAGACACTGGCAATCTCATCCCACATTACTGAGCTCTCAGATCGACAGAAGCAACTGAAAACGTACTAATATCTGACTGGAACATGTTTAAACACACAGTAACATGGTTGCCACGGAAATAATTATGAGTGAATATTAGCAGGGAGAAAGAGAGGACTGCAGAGTCAAAAAGTGCGGTTCTGCAAAAACAAATTCAGACGTTCAGGCAGCATCTGAGGAACAGGAGAATTGACTATTAGTTAACAATATTAATAAAGGGAAAATAATTGTATATTTTCAAAGTCCTTGTACTTAATAATAATTTGGTTTTCATCATATTGTTATTATAACAGTGTACTGAATAAATGGGTGATTTTGTGCTTATTGAACAATCTAAAAGTTGGTCTCATGAAAGGCTATCGAAACTTCAGTAAAGAGACTTTGCTGTTAATGGTTAGAACAATGCTGCAAACATTTACACAGAGATTTCCAGCTCAAGTCACACAGACGGTCGTTGAGCTGGGATCACGCTGGCCATCAACGGAGCTGCACAATTCTGTTTGGATACTGACATTGTGGGGCTAACATTCATTGGATATGGTTTATGAGGAAGATGTAAGATGTAAGATGCCATGTGCTGCAGGAGTCCATCACCTTTATAACACCTTCATTCAGGATCGGGTCCAAGGTTCAGAATTACAGAGTTCAGGTGGCACACAAGAAGAGATGTACTTGCAAGACATGGTTGTTTAGAGGTTGTTGTTATAAATGTTGAACTGCGTCTGGACCAGCGCCTTGTGCTAGTCCATTGACCAGTCTGCCCCACACACATCTCCCTGCTGTTCAGGTATGTCTCTAACCAGTCTATTCTGAGCGATTGTGTGAGTAAATGTCCAGCTCCAGTTTGGAAGCTCTTTGTCAGATTTTGGAGATGGTCAGTGTTTTGGAGGTCATGGTGAGGGCCAGTAACACTGTGTCTGAATTCAGGCTTTTCCTCAAAGTCATTTCCAACAGCTTTGCTGCCTGAAAGATGGTGTGTTCACTGATCTGAACATGAATCGGCTGTTTACTACAGTCACTGAATTGTGTAATAGTTAGCTGTGCGCTCTGGTATTTCAATTATTGTTCACTTCAATTGTTATCAACTGAAAAACAATGATTTTTGGTTTATTTAAAAATATGTAACAAATAAAGTGATATTAACTCTTCATTACAGAAAATGAGCAAGTTACCTGGTGTATATTTCCCATGGATTAATCAAGCAGCAGTGAGATATTGTCTGTAATGCAGGGTTCTGTGAACAGGACTATATCTCAGGCAACATCACCACACTCTCTGGAAGGTTCGGTCCCACTGACAGGACACAGCCATGCAGACGAGAACAGCTCCTTGGTGTACAGTCAATATAGGGGAGCATTGTGGCTCAGTGGTTAGCACTGCTGCCTTATAGCACCAGGGTTCCATGTTTGATTCCATCTTCGGGCAACTGCGTATGTGGAGTTTACACATTCTCCCTGTGTCTACGTGGGTTTCCTCCCACAGTCCAAAGATGTGCAGCTCGGGTAAATTGGCCATGTTAAACTGCCCATAGTGTTCAGTGCATTATTCAGAGGAGTGTGTGTTGCTCTTCGGAGGGTAGGTGGGGACTGGTTGGGCCAAAGAGCTTGTTCCAATCCTCTAAGGACTCTAATCTCATGATAGTGCTGGATCCTGTGGCAGGTAATGGTGGAATCAATGAAAGGGAAACACACAAGTGACCACATCGTCACCGATCTGCCTGCTGCAGGTACACCTCTCCATTTCATATATCGGTAAGAATGGTCACTGCACAGTCTTAATGGGGAGCAAGGGCGTCCTTCACATTTCGCAGACATTCCTCATTATGACATGTAGCCCCTTGAGTACTGAATGGGACAGACTTTAAAAAGATTGAATATTTAACGATGATGCAGCCATGTAGTGAAGAGGGCCATCGGAAGCAGCAGAATCATACTCTGTACAGCTCATACAGTCTGCAACTTCATAGCCCGACATAGCTCCCACTGTACAGTAACCATCACGGCCAGACATACCTCCCACTGTACAGTAACCGTCACGGCCAGACATACCTCCCACTGTACAGTAACCATCACACACCGACATACCTCCCACTGTACAGTAACCGTCACAGCCCGACATTCTTCCAATGTACAGTAACCGTCACACCCCGACATACCTCCCACTGCACAGTAACCGTCACACCCCGACATACCTCCCACTGTACAGTAAACGTCACGGCCAGACCTACCTCCCACTGTACAGTAACCATCACACCCCGACATACCTCCCACTGTACATTAACCATCACAGCCCGACATACCTCCCACTGTACAGTAACCATCACACCCCGACATACCTCCCACTGTACATTAACCATCACAGCCCGACATACCTCCCACTGTACAGTAACCATCACGGCCCGACATACCTCCCACTGTACAGAAACCATCACAGCCCGACATACCTCCCACTGTACAGAAACCATCACAGCCCGACATACCTCCCACTGTACAGTAACCATCACACCCCGACATACCTCCCACTGTACAGTAACCATCACACCCCGACATATCTCCCACTGTATAGTAACCATCACGACCCGACATACCTCCCACTGTACAGTAACCATCACACACCGACATACCTCCCACTGGAGAGTAACCATCACAGCCCGACATACCTCCCACAGTACAGTAACCATCACACCCCAACATACCTCGCACTGTACAGTAACCATCACACCCAACATACCCCCCACTGTACAGTAACCATCACCGCCCCAATACCTCCCACTGTACAGTAACCATCACACCCCAACATACCTCCCACTCTACAGTAACCATCACAGCCCGACATACCTCCCACTGTACAGTAACCATCACACCCCGACATACCTCCCACTCTACAGTAACCATCACACCCCGACATACCTCCCACTGTTCAGTAACCATCACACCCAGACATACCTCCCACTGTACAGTAACCATCACACCCCGACATACCTCCCACTGTACAGTAACCATCACAGCCCGACATACCTCCCACTGTACAGTAGCCATCACGGCCCCAAATACCTCCCACTTTACAGTAACCATCACGGCCCACCTTCTCCAGGGAATTACAGATGGGAAGGTAATGGTGATACTCTGCTGTTTCCAGCCAGACAGAAAAATAAATCCAGCAGTGTTTGTGAAATGAAATTTCCGTTTCCGAACAACATGCTGAGCATGGAAAAAGGATTTGTCTGATTGGCACAAGGCAGAGAGTGTGAAGAACGGGGTCTTTTTCACCATGGGAACTGGTGATGGGGGGAGCACCGCAGGGGTCAGTGTTGGGACTATACTCCATGCATTAGACATTAAGAGTCTGGACAAAGGATGTGAAAGGGTACGAGAAATGCGTTTCCAAGAACAATCCCAAGGATGAAGTTTGTGTCATATGAGGAGCAGGTGAAGGTCTGGGTTTGCACTTGATGAAGTTTCAGAGACAGCGGCAGAATCTCGATCAAACTTACAGAATACTGAGGGGCCTGGATGGAGTGGACGGGGGCAAGATGTTTCCATGAGCAGCAGAGACGAGGGGCCAAGGGCACACCTTCAGAGTGAAGGGACGACCCTTTAGAATAGAGATGTGGAGGAATTTATTCAACCAGAGGTTAAGGATCTGTGGAACTCACTGCCTCATGGGGCTGTGGATGCTCAGTGATTCAGAGATAGCTCGGTTCTTGATGAGTAAGGAGATCAAGGGTTACAGGGAGTAAGTGAGAGAACGAGGTTGAGAATCAATTTAACCATAATCGAATAGTGGAATAGACCTGATGGACCGAATGGCCTAATTCTACTCCTATAAATGATGGTCGTATGCACTGCCTTTTTTCCATAGGTTTCTAACTGTGCAGTTAGCATTTCTGGCATATCGTTTACCAGACATTCCAACACTTTTCTGATCAACTGCAGAGAGCTACACCACGGAGTAACTTGGAAATCCTTGTGTATAAATCTCAGAAAGGTGGCATACAGGGCAAGCAGGACACAGAGAAGGCAAATTGAATGCTGGCATTGATTCCAAAAGGAATGGAGAATAAAAATAGGGAAGGCTTGTAACAACTGTAGAGGACTCCAATCAGCACACAGTGAGAATACTATGAACAGGTTTGTTCCTCTATCTGGAGGGAAAATGTCCTTGCATTGGAGGCAGCCCAGAGAAGGTTCACCAGACTGATCTTGAAAATGGAGGGATATTGATGAGAAGAGGTGGTGAAGGTTGAACTTGAGATCATTAAAGTTTAGAAAATGAGGCAAATTTATTGATACAACGAAGATTCATGTGTTCTTACAGATTCGGCATTGAGACATTGTTTCCCTGAGCAAGGATCTGTAACTGGAGATAAAGGGGAATACAGACACCAGAGAAGCTAACAGAGAAAAGCTGGGTTGGAGAGACTGGAGAATGTTACAGAGTTCGGGTGGTTTGAGATCACTGTTGGTGGTAAGAGGTCAGATCGGTTGTCCGGCTGAAAGAAGTCAAGGAGAGTTACAGGGTTATCAGTCCTGAAGGAGTTACAGAGATCAGGAGGAATATAGGGACTAGAGATGACTCAGATAGGGATGGTCGTTGGAGCTTCAGGAGATAGACTCTGAGAGGGTTGTCGGGACTGGGGATTACACAGATAAGGTGGTAGTTAGAACTATATAAGATTTTAGAGAAAGGGAAGGTTGTAGGCACTGGAGATTAGACAGATTGGGTGGTATTTGGAGCTACAGAAAGGGAGGTTCGGATGGACTAGAGATTACACAGATTGGGGTGGTAGTTGGAGCTGCAGGAGTTTATAGAGACCGGGAGCATTGTTGGTGCTGGGAATTACACTGACATGGACAACAGTTGGAGCTGCAGGAGTGTGTAAGATAGGGAGGGTTGAAGGGGCTGGATCAGTTCTCACAGCCAGGGAGAATTGTAGGGATTGGAGGAGCCAGAGATACTGAGGGTTGTAGGGCTGCAGTAGTTCAGAGAGCTACTGAGCCCTGTGAAGGCAGGTTTGCAGCATTCCCATCAGTTACACAGAGATGTGGAGTGCTGTTCTGGAGGAGTTTACAGAAATCAACTGGGTTGCAGATACTGGAAGATATTACAAAGACAGTGAGCTGTAGTATTTGAGAAGGTTACAGCAACAGGATGCATTGAAAAGTTGGAGGCTGCTACAGGTGTTAACATGCTGTAGGGGATCAATAACCTTACAGCGATCAGGGTGATTGGAAGCTCTGGAGATAAAGAATTAAAATTGCAGGAACTGAAGAATATCACAGAGATGGGAAGTAACATATACGTTAGAGGAGTTATACCATGAGATGAGCTGTATTCAATGGAGTCAGGGAAGATACAGGGAGATCTGAAGGGACCACAGGTGATCAAAAGGACAGTGAGGCTTCTCACTATAGGATTGGGGTAGTTTACGCACACAGGGAGTGTTTTATGGAATGATGCTATTTACAGAGAATATGAGGTGTATAGAATTGAGGAACAAACAGAGATATGGAAGGCTGTATTTAATGAAGACATTTGTTGATGGCGAATGCTGAGGTTCTGGAAATTAAATGGACCGGAAAACTGGACAATCTGTCAGAGCTTACAGAGACAGGAACAGCAATAGAGCCTGGATACACTAACACAGATAGTGAACATTGCACACACTGCTTTTGTGATGGGTTGAGGGCAGTGTAACGTTTACACAGATAGGAGTGTAAGAGCTGGAGAAGGTTATGTAGATAATTAGATTAGTGGGGAGACTGGAGGAGCTAACATTGACAGAGCTGGTGATAGTGACTGGAGGATGTTACATAGATAGTAAGTCTTGGAGAAACTGAACGGGAGAGTCACAAGCATTGGAGTTGGGGGTGTTGCAGGGACCTGAAAGGTTAGCAGATAGGGAGGATTTAGAATGTCTACATTTTCAGAGTGTTTCAGGAATGGAAAAGTTTACACAGTTAAGGAGGGATGTTGGAGCTGTGGGAGTTCACAGACAATCGGAGGTTTGATGGGTTTGGGGCGAATTATGGATAGAGGGATATATTTAGGTAGAGTAATATGGAACGCAGAGGGATAGTTTAGATTAGATTCCCGACAGCATGGGAACAGGTACTTCGGCCCAATAAGTCCACACCGACCCTCCAAAGAGTAACCGACCCAGACCCACTTCTCTCTGACAATGCACCTAACACTACGGGCAATTTAGAATGGCGAATTCACCTGACCTGCACATCTTTGGACAGTCGGAGGAAACCCATGCAGACATGGGGAAAATGTGCAAACTCCACACAGTCACCCAACACTGGAATCGAACCTGGGTCCCTGGTGCTGTGAGGAACCATTGTTCACCACTGAACCACCATGCTGCCACAAATTGCAGGATTACACATCGTGAGATTGTTTAAGGTGCTGGGAGGACTGTAGGGAGTGGAGGAGCAAACAGAGATGTGGTGTGCTGTTGTGGCTTGAAAAGGGTCTGGAGGTATTTATACAGATAAGGAGCTCGGTCGGGATGGGAGAACGTTACTGAAGTCATGTATTGATATAGGCCAGGAGACAGGAGTGTTATATTGCCTGCAGAAGGTTACAGTGATATCATGTTCGTCTGGGGCTTGAGGAAGATACACAGGTGTACTTTAGTCCAGGCTGGAGGATTTTACAGAGACGGGGGCACTGTAAGAAATAAGGATTATTGTACTGAGTGCAGTATGAGATTGTTGAGATTGGCATGTCATCGACACTGGAGCAATTTACACATAGGGAGAGTCGTCAGCATTGGAGCAGGTTTCAAATATACAGCAAGATTATGGGAGGGGTGGAGGTTATAGAAACAGGAAATTTCCTGGGAATTACAAGCATTCAATTAACTGGTGCAAATGAGTTGGACCGAAAGGCATGACCCCTTGCTATATGACTCTATTACATGACAAGAGACAGTGTGGAGGGGGTGGGGGGGGAGGGGTAATATACAACAGAAAGATCGCAGGTTTCAATGCCATCTCCTTGGCGGAGGCCAGCTTTCCCCTCTGTTGTACTAATCCTCACTAAGACAGCACAAGCCTGGATTAATAACTGTCAACATCCTATATTGACATAGGAAGGTTCAGCACAGCAGTGATGAAAGTAAACAAGAGGGTGGGGATTGATCCTGGAACCATTATGCTGTGTTCGTGCTACAACACTGTATCTATGTCATGTCTTCTGGACCAAAGTTCGATGCCTTAAATATACTCTGCTCTGTTCACTGTGAGTGATCTTACCGATCTGCAAAATTTACTAAAGGCTCCAAATCTCACTCTCCATCTCTCAGGCTGACGAACCGACTTCAGTGCGGTGATGGACGAGACAGGTATTGGGAATTCTCCTGAGTCAGGTGCATCCTGAGTACCTACAGGAGACAGAGAAATGAACAGAGTGGGAAATTAGACTGATGCAGTGTGGTTATACATGGAGAATGGCACAGAGTCCCACAGAGATCTGGAATATCCCAGACTCCATCCCTGGTCTGTGCTGCTGCATCTCCCTGGAGTGGAGAATTCTGTTGGCTCAGGATCTGGAGTAACTGCAAAAGGTGCAGTCACCGGCATCAATTAGACCCTCACAGTGACAGATACCACATGGAGAGAGACTGTGTGATATCACCAGAGATCAGGTCAGGAAGAAGATGCACTGGTATCGGTACGCACGGATGAGGGAGCTATCTGTGGGCCAGGCAATGGCCTAGTGTTACTCTCGCTCGACGGATCATCCAGAATTTAATGCCGGTAGCAGCGATACCCATCTGACTGCTTAACACCCTTTAAATAAGGAAATCTGTTATGGGCTGCCGGTCTGGCCTACATATGAATCCAGACCCAAGGCAAGGAGGTTGACTCTCAACTGCCCCCTGAAATGATCCGGCAAGCTCAAGGGCAGCTCAGGGGTGGGCATGAAATGCTGGCCAGCTAGAGACAGCAACATCCCACGAGTGAATTAAAATCAACCGTGCTGTGAGCAGTGTCTGGGCCAATCATGTCGGTAGGTTTATGGACAGGGCTTTAAACTGACAGAGAGGATGCAGGGACAGTGTTCAGCTGAAAGGAGCTTTCCAAATCCAAAGAGCATGGGAACAGCATGGGAATGTGACTGAAGACAAGCAGAAAGGAACAGGAAGGCACAGAGTTTAACTAGGCTGTGACAGGAAATTCTGGGAAAAAGTCAATTACAGTTTTTTTTGGAATGGTCAAAGTATCGGCAATAACTTGTGAAACAGAGATAAATAAGATGTGGTCACCAGAAAGCTGTGGTTACAGGAGAAACTGTGCTGTACTGTTCTGTGTTCCAAACAGGGAGGGTTACAATGGCAAGAAGAGGTTTCAAGAGGCTGGAGAGGATGGGATCTGAATGAATAGCCACAATTAGGAAGGTTTGCTCAGAGTGCCAGAGGTAACAGAAACACCAATGGCCTAATCTGGAACAGATGATCCAGACTGGGATGGGTGTGGGAATTGGAGTTGGTTTCACAGGGAGGGAGAACCATAGAGGCCACAGGAGGTTCCAGAAATGTGGAGAGCTGTATGGCCTGCAGGAGTTCATGGAGATGGGGAGGTGGGGAGGGATGGTCCAGTTGAGGGATAAGGATGTTGGTCAGATGGAGTAGTTTAGACAGTCAGGAATGTTTTAGGCGAATCGAGCAGATTACAGCGATAAAGTGGGTTGTATAGACTGGAGGAACAAACAGAGATATGGAGGGTAGTCGTGGCTGAAGATGCTTATAGATACAGGAAGGTTTAGGCTCTGCAGATCATTTAGATATGAAGGGTGTGGAGTCTGATAGATTTTCCAGAAGGGCAGTAATTTTGGTTAGAGACAGTATCACAGATAAGGGAGCATTAGTAACCATCTCCAGAATGGTCAAAGTGGGAAAGATTGTATGGGGATTTTCCCTTCACACTAACAGGGACATACTGGATTCTTGAGATCACACTTTTAAAAACCTCCCATTTGCCAGTTATTCCTTTTCATTCAAACAGACCGACCCATGATTGGAACGTGCCGGTGTTGGACTGGGATGGGCAAAGTTAAAAACCACATAACACAAGCTTACAGGTGCAATAGGTCTATTTGGAGGCACGAGCTTTCGAGGAACTGCAACTTCATCAGGTGGTTGTGGAGCACAGTCATAAGACACAGAATTTATAGCAACTGGATGGCAGTGTCACGGAATGAAATATTAAACAAGTTTTGATTAAGTCTTTCATCTTTTAAAATGATCACCAGCGTTTGTAAATCTAGCGCTTCCAAACACAGAGAGTCCTCAATTATCCAAATATCAATTATCCGAATATCGGATTATCCAAAGGAGAACTTGAGGTCACGATAGAAACATTACGTCAAAGAGCTGATTCAACCCTGATTGTGTTTGTTTTGTTCACACTGATTAAAACAGATCTCGGCTCACAGAAATCCTGCCGAGAACAGTCCTGGACATCGAGCCCAGGTACCACCTCCAAATGACTGATCTCCCACCCTCTCTGGCTCTCCCCACACTTAGCTTGTAGTTCTACATGGGGATAAATCCTAACCCCCTCTTCCCGAGATATTATCTCGAACATTGCTCTGTACAGTGTAGAGGTGGAACTTTTCGAAATGTTGCAGTAAAATGTTGTGTGTGTGGCTATGTGTGCATGTGTGCGTGCGCTATTTGGAGACATAACCACCAAAGGCAGCAGCTGTCTTACTGTTAGTGTCCACTCCGGCTGCCCAGGAGGGGCAGGAGATGACGGGGGCAGGGGCGCACAAAGGGCGAGGCAGCTGGGGGTATGGGCACAAACGGTGGGTGGGGCGGGCGGGGGGGGCAGTGTTGGACAGGTTTCGGGCGGGCTGAGGGTGACGTTGGATGGGTTTGGGGGCGGGCGGGGTGCAGTGTTGGAGGCGGGAAGAGGGTGGTGTTGGATGGGTTTGGGGGCAGGGCGGGTGGCGAGTGGAGGGTGGCGTTGGACGGTTTTGGTGGCGGGGGCAGGCGTGGGTCGCTGTTGGATGAGTTTGGGTCTGGCGGGGGGGCGACATTGAGGGGTGGGTGGTGACGGTGTTGAAGTGTTTGGGGGCGAGCAGCGGGGCGTTTTGGGGGGCTGGCGGGGCGTGAGGGCTCACGCATGGTTTGGTGCTGCCGAGTCACCTCAACGGGGACTAGACATTACCGCAAACTCTGAGCCCGAGAGGAAAGGCATTGAATTGATGAATTGAATAATCAATTATCTGAATGAACTGATAATTCATTCTCATGCCCATCTCGTTCAGATAATCGAGGTTCCTGTGTACAACAGATGGATGATAACCTGGTGTTGTGTGATTGTTACCTTCACCCAGCTCGATCCTTCTGAATGTCCCCAATATTGGCCCTGTTCCAGTTTAAGACCTTAATCTGTGGACCTATCTGATCTTTCTCCATAACTGTTTTAAAACAAAGACAGTTGTGGTCACTGGACCCAAAGTGCTCTCCGACTGACACTTCAGTCACTTGCCCAACCTCGGTTTCTGAGGGGAGGTCCAGTGTTTCATCCGTCTGAGTAGCGTAGAGCCCTCGACACCTTGGTTTAGGAAACTTTCTTTGACATATTTGACAAATTCCACCCCATATGGTCCTTTTGCACTCTGGGTGACCCAGTCAATCCAGGGGAAGTTCAAATCTCCAATCACCATTACTCTATTATTTTTATAGGTGCCTGCAATCTCACTACACATTTTCTCCTCTCGTACCCGCTGGCTATTTGGGGGTCTAAAACACGATCCCAGCAGACTTACCATCCCCTTTTTGTTTCTAACTTTTAAAAATATGGCCTCATTTGAGGACCGCTTAACAATATTGTCTCTAAGCACTGTTTTAATGTCCTCCATAATCAAAGGGACAACTCCCCCTCCTCACTTACTTGTCCTTCTGTCCCACCTGTAGTTTCTGTATCCTGGAACACTGAGCTGCCAGTCCTGCCCTTCTCTCAGCCATGTTTCTATTATGGCTATAATATACCAGTCCCCAGAGCTAATCCATGGTCTGAAATTGTCTGCCTTACCAGTCAGGTCTCGTCCGTTGAAATTAGTGCCCTTTAAACTAGAAGTCTTTTCCCTCCCTATACTGTGTCCCGGATATCCTGGATAGGAAACTTGCTCTCGATGGCTGATATACTTTCCCCTGCCTATTTGATGGCCCCTGTCTTATTCAGAGTCTCAACTCCTTGCCAAACTAGTTTAAATCCTGCCCGGGTAACACTATCAAATCTCCTTCCAGTGATACTGGTGCCCCTCTGCATCCAATGCCATCCATCCCCCTGGTACAGGTCCCCTCTACCCCAGAAGAGATCCCAATGACCCAAGAACTGAAAACCCTGCCCACTATACCAACTCCTCAGGCACACATCCATCCGGCCTACCTTTCTATTTCTATCCTCACTGGCACGTGGCACTGGGAGTAATCTGGAGATCATTAACGTCAATATCCTGCTTTTTTAACTTCTCACCCAACTCCCTGTACTCATTTTAACAGGACCCCATCCTTTTGTCTACCTCTGTCATATGGGCCGATGTGCACATTGACCTCTGGCTGTTCCCCCTCCACCTTCAGAATGTTCAGTAACCGCTCAGAGACACCCATTACCTTGTACCCGGGAGGCAGCACACCATCTCTTCTGCAGCCACACAGACTCCTGTCTGTCAACCTCACAACTGAGTCTTCTATCAGTATCACGATCATTGGACAAGATGTGGCAAACATGGGCTGGGAAGAACCATTTGCGTTTGGGTCTATTTTTATAAAATGGGAGCAGTTTAAAGTGATAGAGTGAAAAATCTGGGCCAGTGTGTTCATGCGGATGGAATGACAAAGGCAGCAAGTCTGGCAAATACTGATCAAGCGATATCGTGAGTTTGATAAAGAAAATACAGTTCAATAAAACCAGGTGAAGCCCTTCACAAGTATGGAGAGTTCAAGGGGGTCCTTAAAATGAGGTTCAAACAATGGTCCCGAAATATCCTTGGGAGATAGTGTTAAGGAAAATTGACAAGGTATTGTACCAGTACAGTTAGAATAAGAGGATTACTGGGGAAATGGTGGGGACTGTTAGAAACCAAAGGGACAACCTATGCATGGAGTCAGAGGAAGTAGGTGAGGTCTTCAATGAATACTTCCCACCTGTATTCACACAGGAGAAAGGCATTGTAGCTGGGGATTTCAGTCGGGATGGTGAGGTTCGAGAACATGTTAAGATCAATAAAGGGGTGGTATTAAATGTTTTCACAGGCATAAAGGTGGGGAAATCCCAGTGCCTAATGAAATATATCCCAGGCTGATAAAGGAGGTAAGGGAGGAGATTGCTGGGGCCCTGGTGGATATATTTAACACTTTGCTGGCCACAAATGAAGTGCCGAATGACTGGAGGATCGTTAATGTGGTTCATTTGTTCAAGAAGGGCAGCAGGGATAGTTCAGGAAATTACAGAGCGGATAGTCTGACAGCAGGGGGGAGGGAAATTATTGGGAACAATCCTGAGGGACAAGATGTAACAACATTCGGAAAGACAGGAATCGATTAGGGAAAGTCATCACGAATTTGGCAGAGGAATTACTGTCTGAGGGATTCAGTTTAGCTTTTTGAAATGGTGTCTAAAAATATTGATAAGGGCCGTGCAGATGATGTGGGTTCCATGGAGTTCATTAAGGCGTTTGACAAGGTCCCACATGGAAGACTGGTCCAAAAGGGAAGAGCCCATGGGATCCAAGGCAAGTTGGAAAATTGGATCCAAAATTGGAGGGTTGTTTTTGCGATCAGAAGCCTTTCACCAGTGGGTGTACCACAGGGATCTGTGCAGGAACCATCGCTGCTTATTTTGTACATTAATGAGTTGGATGTGAAAGCAGAAGGTATCATTATCTGGTTTACAGATGACATGGAAGGTGAGGATGTTGTCCACAGTGAGGGGGATGGTCTCAGGCTACAGTCTGAAGATTGAGGCTGGGACAGAATTTCAATACAGTAATTTCAATCGACAAGGCAGGCAAGACCACAGCAGGCAATGATGGAAAACTGATGAACTAAGCCACATTTATTTTGATGGAAAAGGCCTGACAGTATAAGCACATGGGAACATGGGACTGGGATACCATAGGTATTGCAGAAACACAGCTGAGAGCGGGACAGGACTGCCAGCTCAGTGTTCCAGGGTACAGATGCTACAGGAAGGAGAAAAGTGGAGGCAAGTGAGGAGGGGGAGTGGAGGTTTAGATTCGTGAAAACATTACTGCAGCACTAAGAGAAGATATTCCTGGGGATAGCCCAGTGAAGATATACGAGTGGAACTGAGAAATAAAAATGGGTTATCAGTTTGATATGACTGTACTACAGGCCCCCAATAGTCAGCGGAAAATTGAGCAGCAATTTTTTCCGGACATCTCAGATATTTGTAAGAATGATAGGGCTGTAACGGTCAGGGATTTTAACTTTCTAAACTGAGACTGAGACTGGCAAAATGTTCTGAGCTTGGATGGGAGGGATTTGTTCAGCATGTTCAAGAAAACTGGCTCAGTCAGTATGTAACTGACCCAAATGGAGAAAGAGGTGAAACCTGACCTCGCTTTAGGAAGCAAGGTAGGGAAAAGTGCTTGAGGTGTTAGTGGGGGAGCATTTTGGAAAAGGGACCATAATTACATTAGTTCGAAAATAGCTATGGATAATTAGTAGGAGAAAGTGAGGACTGCAGATGCTGGAGATCAGAGCTGAAAATGTGTTGCTGGAAAAGCGCAGCAGGTCAGGCAGCATCCGAGGAAAAGGAGAATCGACGTTTTGGGCATCAGCCCTTCTCCGAAACGTCGATTCTCCTGTTCATTGGATGCTGCCTGACCTGCTGCGCTTTTCCAGCAACACTTTTTCAGCATGGATAATTAGTAGGCCTGGTCCACAAGTTAATGATCAAAATTGGACTTACCCCAATTCAGAAGGTATTAGTCAAGAGATTTTAAAAGTTAATATTTAAAGGCTGTGTAAAGGGACCTCAGACATGTGGGAAGCTTTCAAAATAGAAAAAATGAGAGTTCAGGGCCAGCATATTCCTGTTAGTGTGAAGGACAATGCTGATCACAAGTAGGAAACACTGGATGACTGGGAATATTGAGGTTATGGTCAAGAAAAAAGTGGGCACATCATTTCTAGCCATCTGGATTAAGTGAATCTCTTGAAGAACATTGTGGTGTGGTAATAAATTTAAGAGGGAAATCAGGAGGGCCAAAAGGGGAGCAAGAAAGCTTTGGCAAACAAGGTTCAGGAAAATCCATAGATATTCTCCAAGAATATTCATAAAAAAAGATTAACTCGGGACAAAATGTGGCCCCTTAAAGATCAATGGCACCATCAATGTGTGGAATCACAGGTGACATCTTAAACAAAAAAAATCACATTACAACCTACTGTGGACAAAGGCGAGGGAAGTCAGGGAAATAAACAGTGATAACTTCAAAAGAGTCCACATTACAGAGCAGGAGGTGCTGGAGAGTTTAAAATCTATAAAAACAAGACAATTTCTGGGAACTAATCAAGTTTGTCCCTGGATTTCGGAGGAAGTTAGGGACGAAATTAAAGGACTCCCTGACAGCGATATTTCTGTCACTGACAACCACAGTTGAAATGTTGGGCCACAGGGCGGTGTGGTTGATTGGTGCGGGTGTCCCAGAGATGTTCCCTAAAGCGCTCTGCCAAGAGATGTCCAGTCTCCCCAATGTAGAGGAGACCGCATCAGGAGCAACGGATCCACAACATGACATCCCAACTCCTCCTTTCAATGCTCTGCACAATGAAGGTAACCATCCCAAACGCCTGATTCACCAGCCTGTCTACCTGTGACACCACTTTCAAAAAACTGTGCACCTGCATCCCTGGGTCACTGATTGACCACACGACCCAGGGCTCGAACATTAAATGTGCAAGTCCTACCGTGGTTTGTTGTACCAAAATGGAATACTTCACATTTATCTAATTAAACTCCATCTGCTATTCTTCAGCCCACTATCCCAGCAGAACTGTTCATCCTGTTGTATCATAGATAAGCTTCTTCACTGTCCATTTTACCACCAATTTCGGTGTCACCCAAAAAAACTTACTTACCAGGAAACCAATAATCCCATCCAAACCATTTATCCAAATGACAAACAACAGTGGACCGACTACACCGCTGGTCACATGCCTCCAGTCAGAAAAACAACATGTCTCCCATCACCCTCTGTCTCCTACCATCAAGCCCAATTTTGTATCCAGTTGACTAGCTCCTCCTGAATGCCTTATCCTTTTGCATTGATCTGAGCTTATTACTCAGTTTACCACATGGAATGTAGAACACAGAACAATACAGAACAAGACCCTTCGGCCATGATGCCATGCCAATCATTTATCCGACCATAAGATCAAACTAACTGCGTACCCTACATTTTACGATCATCATGTGCCTATCCAAAAGTCTACTAAATGTACCTAATGTATCTAATTTTACTATCACTGCTGGCAGTGCATTCCACCCACCCGCCACTCTCTGTGTAAAAAACCCACCTCTGACATTTCCACCCACCAGCCACTGTGTAAAAAACCTACCTCTGACATCTCACCTTAACCATCCTCCAAATCACTTCCAATCATTCTCCCTCATAATAGCTATTTATGCCATGCAAAAATGAAGTCTCGCATTATTCACTGACTACGCCTTACACCATCTTGTTCACCTGCACCATATTACCACTCACCCTTCTTCACACCAATGAGAAAAGCGTTAGATCCCTCAACCTTTCTTCATAAGACATGCTTTCCAGTCCAGGCAGCATCCTGGTAGATCTCATCTTTACCATCTCTAAAGCTTCCACATCCTTTCTGTAATGAGGGAACCTGAGCTGAACACAATATTCCAAGTGGGGTCTAACCAGGGCTCTATAGAGCTGCAGCATAACCTCACAGCTTTAAAACTCAATCCCCCAGATAATAAAGGTCAACACAACATAGTCCTTCTTAACAACTCTATCAGCTTGGGTGGTAACTTTGAGGGATCTATGGACATGGAACCCTAGATCCTTCTGTTCCTCCACATTGCCAAGGTTCCCACCTTTAACTCTGTAATCTAAAATCAAGTTCGACCTTCCAAAATGAATCACTTCACATTTTTTCCAGACTGAACTCCATCTGCCACTTCTCAGCCCAGCTCTGCATCCTGTCAATGTCCGGTTGCAACCTACAACAGCCCTCCACATTAACGACCACTCCACCAACCTTTGTGAAAATGGCAAACTTACTAACCCACCCTTCCACACCTACATCCAAGTCATTTATAAAAATCACAAACAGCAGGGTTGCTGGAACAAATCCTTGCAGAACACCACTGGTCACCAAGCTCCAGGATGAATGGTTTCCATTTTTCATTACCCTCTGTCTTCTGTGAGCCAGGAATTCTGTATCCAGACATACAGGTTTCCCTATATCCCATGCCTCCGTAATTTCTGAATTAGCCATAAACGTGTTGTGTCACATTCTCGAAGGATTCAATAAGATTTGAGGCATGATCTGCCCCTTACAAAGCCATGCTGACTATCTCTAATGAATCATAAATCATGTCTCAGAGTCGTCCTCAATAATCTGCACACCACAGATATAAAAAAGACAGGTCTGTAATTCCAAAGATTATCCCTATTACCTTTCCTGAACAAGGGAATAATTGCCACACTCCAATCATTTGGTATCACTCCAGTGGACAATGAGGGTGCAAAGGTCATCGCCAAAGGCGTAACAATCTCTTCCCTCGCTTCCTGTCGTAACTTTGGACATATCCCTTCGGGTGCGGCAGATTTATCTCTTCTTATGTTTTACAAAATTCTCAGCACATCCTCCTTCTTAACATCATCCTGTAAACATGTATCAGTCCTTTTCATGCTGTCCTCACAAATGACAAGGTCCATCTCAGTTGTAAATACTGAGGCATAGCATTTATTAAGGACCTCCCCTACCTCCACCAACTCCAAACACAAGGTCCCTCCACTAACCCTAATCAGCCTTACCCTCACTCTGGCCATGCTCTTTTTCCACATGTAAGTGGAGAATACCTTTTAGTATTCCTTCATCCTTCCAAACAAAGCTTGATCATGCCCCCTTCGAACTGTCCTAATTCCATTCTTCAGTTCCTTCCTGGTTCCTTCAGGAGAATCCCTTCAGTGTGGAAACAGGCAATTTGGCCCAACAACACCATACCAACCCTCCAAAGAATATCCCACCCAGACCCATTCCCCCACCATATTACTCTACATTTTCCCTGACTAAAATGCCGAAACCTACACATCCTTGAACACTCTGGGTAATTTAGCATGGCTGAGTCACCGAACCTGCACATCTTAGGGATGTCGGTGGAAAGCGGAGCACCGGGATAAAACAAACGCAGACGATGGGAGAACATGCAAACTCCATATACATTCGCCGGGGCCTGGAATTAAAGTCAGGTCCCTGGTGCTATGAGGAAGCAGTGTTAACCACGGAGACACTGTGCTTCCCCATGTAACCCTCTAGAGTTCTACTCGATTCTTGCTTCCTCAACCTTAAGTCAGCTTCCTTCTTCCTCTTGACTCAACGTTCTACTTCCCTTGGAACCTTGTCAAATTATTTGCTGAGGTCCGTGTGGACAACATTTACTGCTCTACATTCATCTATCTCTTGGCAACCTCCTCATTCCTGATGAAGGGCCCCAGTCTGAAATGTTGATTTTCCTGCCCTTCAGATGCTGCCTGACCTGCTGTGCTTTTCCAGCAAAACCCTCTCACGTCTGATCTCCAGCATCTGCAGACATCACTGTCTCCATCTCCTTGAAGAGTCAATCCGGTTTGTAAAACACTGTTATCCACTCTCAAAGCCATGCTGACTATCTCAAATCAGCCCTTCCCCTTCCTAAAATACGTAGCTCCCTTCTCTCAGAAGCTCCTCCAACAACTTACCCATCACTGGGATGTAATTTGCTGGCTTTTCCCTTCAGCTTGAAGTGATGGAACAGCATTAGCCGCCCTCCAGTCTTCCAGAACCTTACTGTGTCTGTTGATAATGTAAATATCTCTGTTAGGGACACTGCTATCTCTTCCCTAGCTTCCCACGATGTTCCAGGATCGACCTAATGAGCTACTGAGGATTGATCTACCTTTATTTGTTTTAAGACTCCAGCACTTTCTCTTCTCTGTTGAGGATTCTTTCCAAGTCATCACTGTTTATTTCCCCAAGTTCCCGAGTTTCCATGTCTTTCTCCACAGTAAATTCTGACAAGATTTTTCTTTGCTAAGACCTCACCATCTCCCCTGGTTCCACACTGCCTTGATCTTTAACGGGCCCTATTCTCTACCAGGTTACTCTTTAGCCCTTCTTGAAACTTGTGCAAAGGCTTCTGAAAATTCAAATAATCTTTAACCTCCGTACTGCCACATCTCCAACACCCTTATCTCCTCTCCCATTTATATTCACACCAACAAATAAAATCCAAAAGGCTCAATAACAAAGTGTCTTGTATAAAATGTGTTTTTTTAGGTCCACATATCCTTTCTAACATATTTCAGCATGCTCCTGACTTACTGTCAGGCTAACAGTAATTGGTTTCAGACTGACAACGGAACGGGTTGTGGAAGTTCTTGTTTATTAATCTGAAAAAGGTAGCGTATAGGGTCAGCAGGTAATAGAGAAGGCAAATCAAATGCTGGTATTTATTACAAAGGGAATGGCATCTAAAAAGAGGGAGATCTCGGGTAAGGTACAAGTCAGACTACACCTAGAATATTATGAGCAGTCTGGGTGTCCTAAGGAACGACATTGTCACATTGGATGCAGGCCAGAGAAGGGTCACTCAGCTGATCCTGAGAATGGAGGGATTTTCTCATGAGGTGGAGTAGATGAAGGTTGAACCCATTGACATTCAGAAAACATGAGAGAGAAATTGAATGAAACATTCAAGATTCTGGGGGGATCTCACAGGTTAGTTGCTGGGAAGTTCGAAAACATAACAGTACAGCACAGTAATAGGCCCTTCGGCCAACATGGCTGTGCTGACCATGATGTTATTCTAAACTAGTCCCATCTACCTGCACATAGTCCGTATCACTCTATTCTCTGCCTGTTCATGTTTCTGTCCAAATGCCACTTCAATGCTTTGCTCATATTTCTGCTTCTCCGACCTCCCTCAGTAACTTTCATTCTCTACGTTAAAAACGTGCCTCACACATCTCGTTTAATCTTCCTCTTTCTCACCTTAAATCTATGTGCTCTACTATTTGAAACTTACACATTGGAAAAGAGATTCTGACTATCCATATGACCTGTCCCTGCCATAATTTTATTTTCCTGTACCTGGTCGCCTGTCAGCTTCTGATACTCTCACAAAACAATCCAACTTTGTGTAATTTCCTCTTATACCTAACACTCCCTTCAAATACCGAGCACAGACAACGTGCTGACAAACCCCTTTTGCACTCTTTCCAAAGCCTCCACATCCTCCTTATTGTGTGGCGATGAGAACTGCACACAGAACTCCAAATGTTGCCAAACAGAAGTTTTATACAATTACAGCATCGGATGCAACCCACTATACCCAAAGTTGTGGCCGAAGAAGGCCAGTTTTCCCTTTGCTTTCTTTCCCATCTGAAACACTTCTGTTGCCATTTTCTGGGAGTGACTGACTTGCACCAAGATCCTTCTGTATATCAATGTCCCTCAGGATGCTAACATTCTTCTTGAATTTGACATGACGTCAGACTTGTCCAGATTAAACTCTATTTGTCATGTCTCTGCACTTCTTTCCTACAGATTTGTAACTTCCTTCAACCTTGGATCACCTTGCTCATTAACTCCAACTCCACCAATTTTCATGTCATCTGCAATAAGTATCTCTGTCACTTCGTTTCGTTTCAATGGCGTGAGAATCTGTAACCAGGGGGAAGAAAATCGCAGCAAGGGCTCACCCATTTAAGATGGAGAAGAGGAGGAATGTCTTCACTCAGAGGGTAGGGACTCTGTGGGAATTCCTGACTGCATGGGGCTGTCGAGGCTGGGTCATTAAGAATATTCACAACAGACTTGGTCAGATTTTAATGAATCGGGCAAACAAGTGTTTTGGGAAAAGGCAGGAAAGTAGAGTTGAAGGTCATCAGATCAGTCATGATCTGATTGTAGGGCAGAGCATCCTCAATGGGTCAAATGGCCTAACTTCGCTCCTACATCTCATGGTCTGAGCTCAAACTCAATATATACTGCATAACATTATGGGTCTCTGTTCACAACACTACTTTATCGTGGCATTATTAGATATTTATTATTACACAGCATTTGATCTACAACAGACAATTTTGTTGGTGGCTCCTTGATATAATGTTTTAGAAAACCATCTCGTATACAATCCATGATTCCATCCATTACAGCCCTGATACTCATTAGTTATCCAGTCGGGATGGGGACCACTGTCACACACAGTTCCTGTACTGCCCTTGCCACAACTACATTCGGTGTCCTGACTGTAACCATATTTACATTACCATTACTGGTTGGTCCCTATAAAAGAATTCTGGCCAATGATTGCTGCTGTTTTTTTCATTCCCAGCTCCACCCAAATAGCCTCCAAATTTTGGACATGAGTTCCACGTGGCTATCTCATTGATGCATTAACCTCACCCTTTCTTCACAACTTGTTGGCTTTTTACCTAGCCTGCCTAGATCCCAACAACACTTCAATATTCAGTTCCCTGCGATGGTCATTCTGCATCTACATCTCCAGAATGACAGTTCAATCATATCTGTTCACTATCATTCCATCTGCCTTATGGCGAATGGAGGGAGTCATTCCTCAGTAGTTGTGGTTTTAACAGATAGGTCGAGGTTACAGAGATATGGAGTCTTACAGGATCTCAAGGATGTTAGAGTTAAATGCAGTTACATCTGGTCAAGAGTGTCAGTGGGACAAAGGGGCTTGGGTAATTGGAGGATTTACAGAGACAGAGGGAGCTGGGTTATATTCTGGAGATTGGAATGGATGTAGGGAGATGCAGGCAGAGTGAGAGGCACAGACAGTGGGTGTTCAGGGAGAAGAGTATTGTGTATACTAACAGAGATATGGAAGGTTGTCGTAACTGAACATGTTCACAGATATAAAAATACTTCTTGGTTCTAGAAAATGCAGGTTGCTGGGTTGGAGACGGTTCCACAGTTGGGGAGCTTTGCACAAACTGGAAGAAGTTCCTGTGGTCAGGCGGGTTGGTGGGGTGTGGGTGAAGTTTAAATAGATTAAGATGGAAGAAATGGAGAACGATAACGAGGTTACAATTTTTTCACAGATAAGTTAGGTTGTAGGAGCTGGAGACATTTATCCAGATTGAGATGGATGGAGAGGTTAGAGACAGAACAAATTGACATGGAGGGTGGCATTAGTAGGAGGAGTTTATAGGGATAGATAGGACTCGGCATTTACAGGGATGAAGAAATTTAGTATCTACTGTAAAAGTTTAAGGATTAGGGTGTTAGGGACTGAAAAACCTGACAGAGATAGAGAGCATTGTGTGGACTAGAGAAGCTTCCAAACAGAGGAAGGATTATTGGGACTGGAGGATATTACAGAGGTCACTAATACAGCATGGGCCAGGACTGTTGCCCGGGACCTCCTGTAATGTCTCCGGGAGGACCAGTACAGCAGAGGGGAAAGAAGGACCCTCACAAGATGGTGGGAATGAAGCCTAGAATGTAGCCCAGAGTGAATCTTTGTCCTGTCTTCCGGGTCTGAATATAGAAGTCTACTACCTCCACCCTGTGCTGTTTACTGTGATTGATTTTACTGGCTTCAGGAATTATTGTAGGCTCCAGATCTCCATCTCCATCTCCATCTCCATCTCCCTCTCCATCTCCCTCTCCCTCTCCCTCTCCCTCTCCCTCTCCCTCTCCCTCTCCCTCTCCATCTCCATCTCCATCTCCCTCTCCATCTCCATCTCCATCGCCATCTCCATCTCCATCTCCATCTCCATCTCCATCTCCATCTCCATCTCCATCTCCATCTCCATCTCCATCTCCCTCTCCCTCTCCATCTCCATCTCCATCTCCATCTCCATCTCCATCTCCATCTCCATCTCCATCTCCATCTCCATCTCCATCTCCATCTCCATCTCCATCTCCATCTCCATCTCCCTCTCCCTCTCCATCTCCATCTCCCTCTCCATCTCCCTCTCCCTCTCCCTCTCCCTCTCCCTCTCCCTCTCCCTCTCCCTCTCCCTCTCCATCTCCATCTCCCTCTCCCTCTCCATCTCCATCTCCATCTCCATCTCCATCTCCATCTCCATCTCCATCTCCATCTCCATCTCCATCTCCATCTCCATCTCCCTCTCCCTCTCCCTCTCCATCTCCCTCTCCATCTCCATCTCCATCTCCATCTCTCCCTGGCTGACCAAGCATTTTCAATGAGGTGATGAATGAAACAGGAGTTAGAATCATCCTGATTACCTGCATGAGTCAGAAAAAGACAGAATGGGAAATTAGACTGTTGCAGTGAAGATAACTCATGTAGAGTAGCACTGAGTAGGTCTGTGCTGTTGCGGATCGGTGAATTCTTTTGGCTCAGGATCTCAGACCAGCTGAAAGAGCGAGAGGCGCTGACATAGGCAGCAATTAGATCCACATCGTGAGGGATACCACATGAAGAGATACTGAGTGATATCACCAGAGTGCAGGATGTTTTCAGGATGAAACCATGGTGGCAAAAGAAGTGATTCTGATGCAGTAAGCACTGCTACCAGTACTCAGGGATGAGTCAGCTATTGTAATGGGATGCTACAATGCTGGGAACAGTCCCCTGGTCAATCATATGACCAGGATTATGTAGAGTGCTTTAAACTGACACAGACGAGGAGGGACTTGGCGCAGCTGAAAGGAAATTTCCAATTCCATAGAGAAAGATTGAAATATTGAAACATGGGGCTGTGGCTGAGGAGAATGAAACAGGAAGAGGCCTAGTTTAACGAAAATTGTACATCAGCAGATAAGTTTGTGACAGGAAATTGTGATTTAAAGAGTATATTACTATTTCTGAATTTGAATGCACAAAACATTTGCAATAAGGGATATGCACATGTGACTGTGATATCTATCTAATCACCATCAGGGAGACATGGTCACAGGGTGAACAAAAGGTGGGGCATTAATATTCAAGGCTACACAATATTGTGGAAAGTCAGGCAGAATGGGAAGGAGGATGGGGAACTCTCATCGTTAGGGATAACAATGGGATGATCAAGAAAACTTGTGGCCTCAGATTATCAATCATTAGGAGATAAAATTCTGGGTAATAAGAGTCAGAACACAGAATTTGAAGGACAGTGTTTAAGACCCTTTACAGCATTACATTGTAAGGCATGGCTTTGGACGGGAAATTACTGGAATTTGTAACAAAGGCAGTAGGACAATTGAAAGGGAATTCAACTTTCCTATCTCACCATCTTATAGGTGATGGGTCACAGTCGAGGCTGACTCTCTCCCGCTCTCAGGCGGAGTCTGTAGGTGGCTGTACAGACCAATGTGGCCTTCCACAGATTCTGTTACACTTGGGGCAGAAGGTGGCCGTGGGAAGGGGGTGGGTGAGATGTTGGTGTGGTCACGCGCTCTTTGTGTTGTTTTCTGGATTCCCCTTTCTCCCCACAGCAAGTCTCGAGGTTCCCGACACCTTGCCAATGCTCCTCCCCCAGTTCGGACAGTCTTGGCCTAGTAATTCCCAGGGGTTGATTAAGAGCTGCTTAGAATACAAAAATAACCGAACATTTCTGAAGAAGTCAATGTTTTAGAAATATGGATTTTTTTTTAAAGGCATCACTAGGGGTTGACTAGCAGGAGGAGTGCAGTAGGAAGAGGAAACATTGTCAGGGTTTAGTCAGAATATCGGAACAGGGAGAGGTGAAGGCGCTGGAGGTGGTAACAGTGTTACAGACAGAGGCAAAGGCCTGAACAATGTTACAAAGCCAGTATGAAGTGTTGGAGCTGGAGTGGTTTGCAGAGGTAGAGGTGGACATGTAATTTCATTGATTCCTTCATGGGCTGAGGATGCCACCGGTTGGTCCAGTGTACATTATCCCACTGCTAATTGCTCAGAGGTAGCTCAGAGTCAGCCATATTACTGTGGGTCTGGAGTCACATGTGACCACACCAGAAGAGAATGTCAGATGTCCTTTTCTCAAGGACATAAGTGAACCAGTTGTGCTTTTCCACATAATCAATAATGCTTTATGGTGGCTTCACTAATGTTTTGTACAGCCACACCATGACATCCCAACTCCTACTCTCAATGCTCTGACCAATGAAGATAACCATCCCAAATGCCTGCTTCACCAGCCTGTCTACCTGTGACACCACTTTCAAAAGAAAACTGTGTATCTGCATCCCTGGGTTTCTGATTGATAACACTACCCAGGGGCTGAACATTAACTGTACAAGTCCAGCCTGGTTTGCCTTAGCAATACGCAACATCTTGCATTTGGCCACCTGTTATTTATAAACTCACTGGTCTAGCAGTACTGTTGACCCCATTGTACTCTTGGATAACCCTCTTCGCTGCCCACTTTACCACCAATTTCAGTCTCACTCACAAACTTGCTAACCATGACTCCTGTATTATCAACCAAACTGTTTATATAAATGATACGCAACAGTGACCCAGCAGCTAACCCCATGTCACACCGTTGGTCACAGGCCTGCAGGCCCCAAACCGCCCCGTCGACGCGCAGCCCACCCATACCCCTACATCTATCCCTTAACCAACACTAGGGGCAATTTAGCATGGCCAATTCACCTGATCGGCACATCTTTGGTGTGTGGGAGGAAACCGGAGCACCCGGGGAGAATGTGCAAACTCCACACACAGAGTCGCCTGAGGCGGGAATTGAACCCGGGTCTCTGGTGCTGCGAGGCAGCAGTGCTAACCACGGTGCCACCATGCCGCCCACTCTCTGAACCCTCTCTGAACATGCTCTGTCTCCTACCGTCAATCCTGTTTTATATCCAGTTGGTGAGTGCTCCCTGGTTATGTGTGATCTAAACATAATAACAAATCTGCCATGCAGACCCTGTCAATGGCCTTGCTAAAGTCCATGGAGACATCATCCATTGCTCTGCCTTGATCTGTTATTTGTCTAACTCCACAAGTACTCAGTCATCCGTTTCCACACACAAAGCAATGTTGATTATCGCTAATGAGTTCTTGCCTTTCCAAATGCATGATGATTCTTTCTCTCAGAATCTAGTCCAACTAATTACCCTCCCATCAGTCTCACTGGCCTGTAGTGGCTGTCAATGATACAAATATCTCTGCGAAGGGCTCTGTAATGCCTCCCTAGTTTCTCACTAGGCACTGGGATACATCTGATCATGTCCCAAGATTTTATCTAACTTTTTGCATGTTCAGACATCCATCACCTCCTGTTCTCAAATGTAAACTCTCTTCAAGACATTACTATGTATTTTCCCAAGTTTCCAAGCTTCCATATCTTTCTCCACAGTAAATCCTAAAGCAAAATATTTGATTCGGATATTCCACATCAACAATGATTCCTCTTGGACAGCCCCATTGACCTTTCAGGGGCCCTATTCTCTCTCTCACTACTCTTCAGCCCTGGTTAAAACTTGTCAAAATGCTTCTGAAATTTCAAATATCCCCCTACTGCCACTAGCCTCCCTCACCCTTATCTATTCTGCCATTTATGGTGACACCAAAATATAGAATCCAACAGATTAAAAATATCCTCCTTTTAAAATATCATGCATCTCCAATTGTTTCTAAGTGTCCAGTTATCGTTTATTGCCATATCCTTTGTAATACACTTCAGCACGTTCATGACTTACTGTCAGGCTAACACTGTTTGGTTTCAGACTGACTGCACAAAGTGTTTTGGGAATTATTGTGTATCAATTTGAAAAAGGTAGCTTACAGGGTCAGCAGGTAATTGAGGAGGTAAAGCAAATATTGCCATTTATTACAAATGGAATGGAGTCAAAATGTATAGATTTCTTTCTAAAACTATACAAGGTACCAGTCAGCCCACCCCTAGAATATTATGAACAGTGTGAATTCCCGAAGGGAAGCTATTCTTGTATTGGAGGCAGGTCAGAGAAGGGTCACTCAGCTGATTCTGAAGATGGTGGGATTTTCTCATAGAAAGAGGTGGAGTAGACTGAGGTTGAACCATTGACATTTCAAAAAATCGCAAAGAAATTGAACAGAACATCTAAGATTCCGAGAGGCTCTGCCAGGTAGATGCCAGAAAATTAGAAAATCCAACAGTACAGCACAGCAATAGGCCCTTTGGCCCGCAATTTGTGGAGGTTGTGGAAGGAGTGATTTGGTGAGCTTACGGAGATGGGAGAGAAGCAGTGACTGGGAGAGGTGAAAGAGATAGGGACGGGAGGAATGGCTGCAGATGTTGACAGAGATAGGGAGGCAGGGAGTGAATGGAGGCGGATACAGAGATAGAAAGGGATGGATTAACTATGGGAGGTGACAGAGATAGGGGGGGCTTTTGGAGTCTGACCGAGATTTAATGAGATAGAGACGGCCAATCATCCTGTGGAGGCTGGAGGATGTGACTGAAAAGGGATGTGTGAATGGGTTGGAGAAAGTTACCGTGACAGGGAGGATTATAGGATGTAGTGTTCATTGGAGAAACATATATTGTCGTCTCTTCCAGAAGTGATAATAGGCAAATGTTTCTAAAGATTCAATGAGATTACATGCACAGGGAGGGGAGTAGGAAGAGAAGTGTTTACTGAGATTTGGACGATTTTGTAGAGATAGAAGAGATTTATTATGACCGTGAGGTTTGCAGAGATGAAATGACGTGATAAGGAGGTGAGTAGGGATAGGATGGCGTACAGTGATAGCGAGGAGCTGGAAGAGGTTGGATGAAGTTAGTAATACAGAGGGGTGTTGACACTGGATGGTTCTTCAGACAGAAGGAGGTTACAGAAAGAGGGAGCTGTACGGAGTGGGCTTGGATACAGCCACAAAGAGGATGTTTCAGGTACATGGTTGGTATTAGTGACTTTACGATGTTACAGAGTCAGGAAGGCTAGTACTGATGGCAGGAAGTAGAGTAACGAAACATTGTCGTGATGGGAGAAGGTCACAGCAACAGAGGATATCACAGAGGATGGATGCGGTTGCAGACATGGGGAAGGTTAAATTGCCTTCAGAACACTATACACAGGGAGGGTTGCAGGGATTGGAGCAGATTACACTGGCAGGAAAGGCTGAAGGGACTGGAGGGGTTTACTCAGATAGGGAGGTCTGTTCGGATAGTATGATTTCAGAGGTCATTGGTGATGTAGGACACGAGGCAGGGATGTTATAGGGATTGAAGGTGATAGTGGTATCATGTACTGTAGGGGCTGGAGGAAGGTACACAGATGGGGTGGTTGGTAAAGGCTGGAGGATGTTACAGAGACAGGGTGGGCTATGGGTATTGTGCAAGTTGACAGTAATAGGGATAATTGTAATGACTAAAGGAGGAGATTGCTGGGATTAGAAACATTATTCAGATTGGAGCAGTTTACAGAGAAGGGAGAATATTCAGCATTGGAGTAGGTTTTAAATATACAGTGGGATTGGAGACAAGGGAGGAGGTTACAGCGATAGGAACTGTTCTCAGAGTAAGAAGCATTCAAGGCACTGGCCCAGATAAGGATGGACCGAAAGGTAAGTTTCCGTGCTGTATGACTCGATGATAGGACAACAGAGAATGTATGAGAGGGACCAGGGAACAGAAAGATCTTACGCTTCAATACCACTTTCATAAGGGAGGCCTGTTTTCCCCTCTGTTGTACTGATGCTCACTGAGACAGCACAGGCCTGGATTGATAACTGTGAACTCGCTATACTGTCTCAGGAAGGCTTAGGACAGCAGAGCTGGAAAATAATCCTCTTACAAGAGGGTGGAGATTGAGACTGGGAGCTTTATGACCTGTGTTTGCCCTTCAGCACTGTATCCATGACATGTCCTGTGAGCTGAAGATTCTCACCCTTTAAATGTCCTCTGCTCTGGTCACTGTGAGTGATATTACCTCGCTGCAGGATTTATTGAAGGCTCCAGATCTGCCTGCCTTCAGGCTCACCAATTGCATTCGATGAGGTGATGGACGACCCATCCAGCAGTTGGGAAGTCTATTGAGTCAGGACCTTCCTGAATACCTGCAGGAGGCAGACAAATATACAGAATGGGAAATTAGACTGATGCAGTGAGGGTTACACATGAAGATTGGCACTGAGTCCCACAGAGATCTGGAAAATCCCAGTTTCCATCCCTGGCCTGCGCTGTTGCATCTTTCTGGAGAAGAGAATTCTGTTGGCTCAGGACCTGGAGTAGCTGCAAGAGGGAGAGGTGCTGACAGAGGCAGCAATTAGACCCTCACAGTGAGGGATACCACATGGAGAGATACTGAGTGATATCACCAGAGTGCAGGAAGATGTCAGGATCACGCAGTTGTGTGGGGAGAAAGGTATCTGTGCTCAGGGATGAGCAACGTGTGAACACGTGAAGTGATGTCCATGTGATATTACTGTTAGGGCATGTATCCAAAACGTCAGCTAATGTTCAGGGGAGACAGGTTTGAATCCCACTATCAGAAATGGTGGAATTTCAAATCAATAATTTAATAGTAATTAACAATCCATAAATATGAAACCATTGCTGATGTACAAAAAACCCAAACACCTGTCCTTTCGAGAAGGACATCTGCCCATCCTCACGTGGTCTACACGACATACCCACAGCAAAGTGTTTTCCAAATCCAAATCCAAATAGAAAACGTGATGCATCGGAGCAGCATGGGGATGTTGCTGAAGACAAGCAGAAACGAACAGGATGGGATAAGGTTTAACTAAAACTCTATATTAGCGAACTGCTTTGTGATAGGAAATTGTGGAAAAGAGTACAGAACTTTAATTTTCCCTGTCGACAAAGTTTCTTCAATAAGGTAGCTGAATTTGTGACACAGAGATGAAAGAGATTTAGACACCAGAGAGATGTGGTTACAGGGTGAACAAAAGGTGGAAGATTCAAAACCTTGTGGAAACTCAGGCAAAATGGACGACACTAACAATAATGGGTAACAAAGCCATTAGATAGAAAGCACGGGGGGATGGGGATGGGGGGCTCCTTAAAAATGAACGGGCAAACAATGGTCACAAGATATCCTGAGCAGATAATGTTAAGGAAAAGCCACAAGATATTTAATAAGTCCAGTTAAAGTAAGAGGATTACTGTGGAAATGATGGGGCCTGTTAGAAACCAAAGCGACAATCACTGCATGGAGCCAGAGTAAGTCGGCGAGGTCTTCAATTAATACTTTCCATCTGTATTCAAACAGGAGAAAGACATTGTCGCCGGGGATTTCAGTTGGGATGGTGAGGTTCTCAAACATGTTAAGATCAATGAGAAGGAGGTGTTAAATGTATTCACAGGCAAAAAGGGAGACAAATTCCCATACAATAAAATGTATCCCAGGCTGCTATGGGAGGGAAGGGAGCAGATTGCTGGGGCCCTGGTGGATATATTTAACACTTTGCTGGCCACAAGTAAAGTGGCGAATGATTGGAGAATCGCTAATTTGGTTCCTTTGTTCAGGAAGGGCAGAAGGGAATGGGCAGGTAATTACAGAGCAGATAGTCTGACAGCAGGGGGAGGGAAATTATTGGAAACAATTCTGATGGGCACGATGAACCAACATTCAAAAGTACAGGAATTCATTAGAGATTGTCTGTATGGATTTGGTAGAGGACTGTCCTCTGATATTGATGAGGCCAGTGCAGATGATATGGTTGACATGGAGTTCATTAAGGTCTTTGACAAGGTCCCACATGGAAGGCTGGTCCTAAAGGGAAGAGCCCATGGGATCCAAGGCAAGTTGGCAAATTGGATCCACAATTGGTGGAGGGTGTTTTCACGATTGTAAACCTTTGCCCTGCGGAAGTACCACAGGGATCTGTGCAAGAACCATTGCTGGATATTATGTACATTAATATCTCGCATGTGAAAGCAGAAGGTATCATCAGTGGATTTGCAGATGACATGAAAGCTGAGGGTGTTGTCGACAGTGAGGGGGATGGTCTCAGGCTGTACTCTGATATCGATCAGATGATAAACTGAGCAGAGTAATGGCAGATGGAGTTTACTTCTGATCACTGTGAGGTTACGCACTGTGGGAAGTCTCATAAGGGATTGATATCGATCATGAATAATAGGTCCTCCTGGAGTACCGAGGAACACATGGAGCTGGGTGGACCAGTCCCTGGATGTCTGAAAGGTGTCAGCACAAGTAGACAGGGTGGGGAAGACACCTGAACTGGGAGCAGGAGGGGGACCCATATCCTGATGGGGAGTGCTGCTGGAGCTGCTCGAGAGGATTTAAACCATCTCGCAGGGGTGTGGGACCCCAAACAGTTGTAAGGCCAAAAGAAATTTGAGGCTGGTACAGATGTTCAAGAGACCAATATAAATGGACAAGGCAGGCAAGAACATAGCAGACAATGAGGGAAAACTGGTGGATTAAACTGCATTTATTTCAATGTAAAGGGCCGGACTGATAAGGCAGATGAACCCAGAGCATGGATGGGAACATGGGACTGGGATATCCGAGGTATTACAGAAACACAGCTGAGGGAGGGACAGGACTGGCAGCACAATGTTCCAGGGGACAGATGATTCAGGAAGGACAGAGCAGGAGGCAAGACAGGAGGAGAGTTGGTGGTTTTGATTGGGTGAAACATCCCAGCAGTACCTAGAGGGAGTATTCATGCAGGATCGCCCAGTTAAGCGATATTGGTGGAACTTAGAAATTGGTCATTAGTTTGTTATGGTCGTATTATAGCAATAGGCAATGGGAGATGAAGGAGCAAATATGTCAGGAGATCTCAGATATCTCTGAGAATAATATGGTTGTAATGATAGGGGATTTTAACCTTTCCAAACCTGGAATGGGATTGTTACTTTGTTAAGCATTTGTATGGAACGAATTTGTTAATTGTGTTCATGAAACTCCCAGTCATTATGTAAATGGCCCAACTGGAGAATAGGGCTAAACGTGACCTTCCCTTGGGAAACAAGGTAGGGAACGGGACTGAGGTGTTCGTGGGGGAGCGCTTTGGAAAGTCACGACATTTGTATTAGTTTGAAAGTAGCGATGGAAAAGGACAGGCCTCGTCCACAAGCTCAAGTTATACAATGGAGCAAGATAGTATTAGTCATGAATGTTTAAATGCTATTTGCAGGTAAAGGGAAGTCTGGCAAGTAGGAATATTTTAAATCCGAGATAAAATGAACATTCAGCACTAGCATATTCCTGTTAGTGTGCAGCTCAATGCTGACAGAATTAGGAAACACTGGCTGAGTTTCGAGGCTCTGGTCAAGAAATAAGTGGGTACATGTCAGATATAACTGGCTGACTCAAGTGAATCCCTTCAGGAGCATCAGGGCTGTAGAAATACACTTAGGATGGAAATCAGGAATGTAAAAAGGGGACACGAGATCGCTTTGGCAGAGAAAGTTAAGGAAAATCCAAAGAGACTCTACAAGTGTATTAAGGGCAAAAGAGCTCGGGACAAACCCGGTCTCCTTAATGATCAATGAAGGCAACGATGTGTGAAACTACAAGATCCGAGATAAATATTTCACTTTGGAACTTACTGTGGATAAGGACTGGGGCGGTCAGGGAACTAAACAGTGTTTGGCCTGACTACTATTGGAATACTGTGTGCAATTCTGGTCTCAATGCCTCGGAAGGATGTTGTGGAACATAAAAGGGTTCAGAAGAAATGAACAAGGATGTTGCCAGTTTTGGAGGGTTTGAGCTACAGGGAAAAGCCTGAATAGGCTGGGGCTGTTTTCATTTGAACATGGGAGGCTGTGGAGTTAACCGATAAAAGGTGTTTAAAATCATGATGGTCATCGATAGGGTCAATAGACAAGGTCTTTTCCACAGAGCTGGGGGATTCCAAACTGACAGGGCACAGCTTTAAAGTGGGGGGGATCTTTTCAAAGGGACCTAAAGGACAACTGGTTCCGGCAGTCTATGGAATAAGAGGAAATAGTGGAGGCTGATAGAAATACATTTAAAAGGCATGTGGATGGGTATATAAACAGGAAGGGTTTAGAGGGATACTGGCAAAGTTCTGGAAAAAGTGACTAGATACGTCATGCAGGAGTTGTTCCAAAGCAGGAGTTGTTCCAAACTTAAGAGGAAAATCAGGAGGGCAAAAAGGGGACATGAGAAAGCTTTGGCAAATAGGGTTATGACTAATCCCAAGGGTGTTTATAAATACATTAAGAACAAAAGGGTAACTCGAGTGAGAATAGGGCAAAGATCAGCAAGGTAACCTAAACGTGGAGCTGCAGGAGATGGGAGAGATACTAACTGAATATTTTGCATCAGTGTTTACTGTGGAGAAGGACATGGGCAACATAGAATGTGGGGAAATAGATGTCGACATGTTGAATATGTCCAGCTTACAGAGGAGGACGTGCTGAGTGTCTTGTAACCCGTAAAGCTTGGTTAATCCCCAGCACCTGATCAGGTGTACCCTAGAACTCTGGGAAGCTGGGAATGTGATTGCTGGGCCTCTTGCTGAGACATTTGTATCATTGATTATCACAGGTGAGATGCCGAAAGACTAGAGGTTAGTTAACGTGGTGCCGCTATTTAAGAAAGGTGGTAAGGACAAGCCAGGGAACTATCGACTGGTAAGCCTAACATTGATGCTGGGCAAGTTGTTGGAGGGAATCCTGAGGAACAAGATGCGCATGTATTCTGAACAGCAAGGACTGATTAGTGATAGTCAGCATGACTATGTGCGTGGGAAATCATGTCTCACAAACTTGATTGAGTTATTTGAAGATGTATCAAAGAGGATTGTTGAGGGCAGAGAGGTGGACATGATCTATGGAATTCAGTAAGGCACTCGACAAGGTTCTCCATGGAAGACTGGTTAGCAAGGTTAAATCTCATGGAATACAGGGAGAACTAGCCGTTGGGATACAGAACTGGCTAAAATGCAGAAGGCAGGGTCGTGGTGGAGGGTTGTTTCTCAGATTGGAGGCATGTGACCAGTGGAGTGCCGCAAGGATCAGTGCTGGGTCCACTACTTTTCATCGTGTATATATATGATTTAGATATGAGCATGTCACAGTTAGTAAGTTTGCAGATGACACCAACATTTGAGGTACAATGGATAGCGAAGAGGGTTACCTCAGATTACAACAGGATATTGTTCAGATGGGTGAGAAGTGGCAGATTGAGTGTAATTCAGATAAATGTGAAGTACTGCATTTGGGAAAAGCAAATCTTAACAGGACTGATACACTTAGTGGCAAATTCCTAGATAGTGTTGATGAACAAAGATATCTTGCAGTGCAGGTTCATATTTCCTTGAACGTAGAGTTGCAGGTAGATAGGATATTGAAGAAAGTGTTTGGAATAAATTCCTTTATTGATGAAAGCATTGAGTATAGAAGTTGCAAGGTCATGTACAGGACATTGGTTAGGCTTCTTTTGGAATAGTGTGTGCAGTTCTGTTCTCCGTCAATTGGAAGGATGTTGTGAAACTTGAAAGGGTTCAAAAAAGATTTATAAGGATATTGCCAGGGTTGGAGGGTTTGAGCTGCAGGAAGAGAGCAAAGAAGCTGGGGCTTTCTTTCCCTGGAGCATCAGAGACTGAGGAGTGACCTCCGTAGAGGTTTATAAAATCATTAGTAGCATGGATAGGGTAAACAGACAAGGTCTCTTCCCTGAGTAGGAGAGTCCAGAAATAGAGAGCATAGATTGAGGGTGAGAGGGGAAATATATAAAAGGGAATTAAGGAGCAACCTTTTCACGCAGAGAGTGGTGCGTGTATGGAATAAGCTGCCAGAAGAAGTGGTGGAGGCTGACAATTATAGCATTTTAAAGGCATTTGGATACTTGACATGAAGAGGAAAGATTTAGAGGGATATGGCCCAGGTGCTGGCAAGAGGGATAAGATTAGGTTCGGATATCTGGTCGGCATGGACAGATTTGACCAAAGGTTCTGTTTAGTGCTGTTCTTCTGTGACTCACAGCTCGGTGGGTTTCGGTCTCTTCAAAGATAAATCTTAGTCTGTTTTATTTTAGTAAAGCTACAACATTCAGTGGGGTGACGGTTTATTTCTTTAAATACACATCTTATAATTCTTTGATTAAGTTTTTAATTATAAAATATTGGTACTAATTTATTCTAGAGTAGCGTTTTGTAAAGCTGTAAGACTGTGCGCCTTTTTCTGGGTCTGTGGACAGTTAAGGTGCAGAGATCGCCATTCGTACAGTGATGTGCTCTTCCTGTTGGATTTAGATTTTCAGGAAAGTTTCAATGATCCTAATTGTCTGCAGGAAGTGAGGATGCAAATCTTGGAGGACTTCGTGGATCAGATGGAGCGACGGTTAAAGCTAATGAAGAATTTACAGGAGCCGGGGGGTGTGATAGGTGGCAGTTTCAGAAAGGTAGGAAAACAGCCAATCCAGTCAGGTAGATGGGTTTCCTCTCAGAAAGGGAGGAGTGGAGGGCAAGTCGTGCAGGAGTCTCCTGTGGTTATTTCCAACTCAAACAAGTATACAGTTTTGGAAAGCGTCACACTCTCAGGGGAATATCGCACTGACAGCCAAGTAACTAGTTTAATGTGAGATATATCCAGTTCCACGCGATCGATGGTGACAGGGGGCTCTCTAGTCTACAGCACAGACTGCAGTTCCTGTAGCTAACAGAGAGACATAAGAATGGGGTGGTGCCTCTCGACTGCCTGGGTGAAGGATGGCTCTGAGGGTGCAGAATATTCTGAAAGGGAAGAATGATCAGTGGGAGGTCACTGTACACTGGTACCAATGACATAAGAGAAACGGATGAAGTCCTGATGAGAGAATATAGCAAGTTAGCCTGGAGGATAATAAGCAGGTCCTTGTGGGTAGTAATATCTGGATTACTCCCAGTGCCACATGCTAGAAAAAAGTAGGAATAGCAGGGTAGAGCAGATGAATGCGTGGCTAAGGAGCTGATACAGGGGAGAAGGATTCACATTTCTGGATCATTGGAATCTCTGCTGGGGTAGAATTAACGTGCATAAGAAGGATGGATTACACCTGAATTGAAAGGTGTCTAATATCCAAGCAGGGAGATTTGCTCGTGCTACTCGGCAGACATTAAACCAGTGAGTGCGTGGGAGTAAACCCAAAGAGATAGTGAGATAGGAGGTAAGTCTGAGGCTGATACAGTTGAAAAGTTTGACAGGCAAAGCAGGCAAGGGCAAGCCACAGAATGAGGTAGGACTGACAAGGTACAATAGACAATAGGTGCAGGAATAGGCCATTCTGCCCTTTGAGTCAACACCACCATTCATTATGATCATGGCTGATCGTCCACAATCATTATCCTGTTCCTGCCTTATCTCCGTAACACTTGATTCCATTATCTTTAACAGCTCTATCCATCTCTTTCTTGAAAGTATCCAGAGACTTGGCCTCCACTGCCTTCTGGAACAGAGCATTCCATGTGTCCAGTACTCTCTGGGTGAAGACGTTTCTCCTCAACTCTGTTTTAAATGGCCTCTCCCTTATTTTTATTCTGTGTCCTCTGGTTCTGGACTCACCCATCCGTGGAAACATGCTTCCTGCCTCCAGAGTGTCCACCCCTTTAATAATCTTGGAGGTCTCAATCAGATCCTCTCTCATTCTTCTAAACTCAAGTGTATGCAAGCTCAGTCGCTCCAATCTTTCAACATATGATAATTCCGCCATTCCAGGAATTGACCTCATGAACCTACCCAAAACTCCCTCAATAGCCACAATGCTCTTCCTCAAATGTGGAGACCAAACCTGCACACAACACTCCAGGTGCGGTCTTACCAGAGCCCTGTACAGCTGCAGAAGGACCACTTTGAACCTATACTCAATTACTATAGTTATGAGGGCCAGCATGCAGTGAGCTTTCTTCACTAACTGCTGTACCTGCATGCTTGCTTTCATTGACTGATGTACAAGAATACCTAGATCTCGTTGTACTTCCCCTTTACCAAATTTGACTACTTTTAGATAGTAATCTGCCTTCCTATTCTTGCCTCCAAAGTGGATAACCACACATTTATCCACATTCAACTGCATCTGCTATGCATCCGTCCACTCACCTAGCCTGACCAAGTTAACCTGTATTCTCATAACGTCCTCCTCATATTTCACCCCGCCACCCAGCTTTGTGTCATCAGCAAATTTGCTAATATTACTTTTAATATGTTCATCTATATTATTAATGTATATTGTAAACAGCTGCGGCCCCAGCACCGAACCTTGTGGTACCACACTAGTCACTGTCTGCCATTCCAAAAGGATCTTGGGGTCTATGTACATAGATCTTTGAAGGTTGCCACTCAGGTGGATAGAGTTTGTAAGAAGGCCTATGGAGTATTATCGTTCATTAGCAGAGGGATTGAATTCAAGAGTCGTGAGGTGATGTTGCAGCTGTACAGGACTTTGGTTAGGCCACATTTGGAGTACTGTGTGCAGTTCTGGTCGCCTCACTTTAGGAAAGATGTGGAAGCTTTGGAGAGGGTGCAGAGAAGATTTACCAGGATGTTGCCTGGAATGGAGAGTAGGTCATACGAGGATAGGTTGAGAGTTCTCGGCCTTTTCTCGTTGGAACGGCGAAGGATGAGGGGTGACTTGATAGAGGTTTATAAGATGATCAGAGGAATAGATAGAGTAGACAGTCAGAAACTTTTTCCCCGGGTACAACAGAGTGTTACAAGGGGACATAAATTTAAGGTGAAGGGTGGAAGGTATAGGGGAGATGTCAGGGGTGGGTTCTTCACCCAGAGAGTGGTGGGGGCATGGAATGCGCTGCCCGTGGGAGTGGTAGAGTCAGATTCATTGGCGACCTTTAAGCGGCATTTGGATAGGTACATGGATGGGTGCTTAATCTAGGATAGAAGTTCGGCACAACATCGTGGGCCGAAGGGCCTGTTCTGTGCTGTATTGTTCTATGAAGCGTTTATCGCTACTCTTTGCTTCCTGACAGCCAGCCAATTTTCAATCACAGTCAGTATTTTCCCTTTGTAAATCCATGCTGACTCTGACGAATCCTATTACCACTATCCAAATGAGCCATAATTTCATGTTTTATAATTGACTCCAGCATCTTTCTCACCACTGACATCAGGCTAACCGGTCTATAATTCCTTGTTTTCTCTCTCCCACCTTTCTTGAAAATTCGGACAACATTAGCCACCCTCCAATCTGACTCTACATCTCCTGATTCTGTGTCTCCCCCTTCGCAAGGGACCGAACGTCATCCCTCACCAACAGGGCCATCCCACCCCCTCTGCCTATCAGTCTGTCCTTTTGATAGCACTGCACTGCATTTATTTCAATGCAAGAGATTTGACAGGGAAAGCAGATGAGCTTAAGATATGGTTTTGAACATGGGACTGGGATATAGTGGGTATTACAGAAACGTGGCTTAGGTTGGAAAGGACAGGTAGCTTAATGTCCCAGGGAATAGATGTAAGAGGAAGGATAGAAAGGGGGATAAGAGAGAAGGTGGAATGGTGCTTTTGATTAGGGATAACATTACTGTTGTGCTCAGGGAGGATAATCATGGGGGTTCGCCCGGTGAAATTACTTGAGTGGAACTGGGAAATAAGAAGAGGATGATCACCTTATTGAGGTTGTCAGTGGGGATTTCATCCAGGTGCTCGGGTTTCCTCCTACAGTCCAAAGATGTGCAGGTTCGGTGTATAATCCAGGCTGAATTGTCCATATTGTTCAGGGATGTGCAGGTTGGGTGGATTGGCCATGTGAAACTGGCGACAGTGTTCAGGGATGTGCAGGTTGGGAGGATTGGCCATGTGAAATTGCCGACAGTGCTCAGGGATGTGCAGGTTGGTTGGATTGGCCATGTGAAAGTGCCGACAGTGCTCAGGGATGTGCAGGTTGGGTGGATTGGCCATGTGAAACTGGCGACAGTGTTCAGGGATGTGCAGGTTGGGAGGATTGGCCATGTGAAATTGCCTGCAGTGTTCAGGGATGTGCAGGTTGGGTAGATTGGCCATGTGAAATTGCCTACAGTGTTCAGGAATGTGCGGGTTGGGTGGATTGGCCATGTGATTTTGCCTACAGTGTTCAGGGATGTGCAGGTTGGGTGTATTGGCCATGTGAAATTGCCTGCAGTGTTCAGGGATGTGCAGGTTGGCTGGATTGACCATGTGAAATTGCCGACAGTGTTCAGGGATGTGCACGTTGGGAGGATTGGCCATGTGAAATTGCCGATAGTGATCAGGGATATGCAGGTTGGGTGGATTGGCCATGTGAAATTACCTACAGTGTTCAGGGATGTGCAGGTTGGGAGGATTGGCCATGTGAAATTGCCTACAGTGTTCAGGAATGTGCGGGTTGTGTGGATTGGCCATGTGAAATTGCCAACAGTGTTCAGGGATGTGCAGGTTGGGAGGATTGGCAATGTGAAATTGCCAACAGTGTTCAGGGATGTGCGGGTTGGTTGGATTCGCCATGTGAAATTGCCTACAGTGTTCAGGAATGTGCGGGTTGGGTGGATTGGCCATGTGAAATTGCCAACAGTGTTCAGGGATGTGCGGGTTGGGTGGATTGGCCATTTGATTTTGCCTGCAGTGTTCAGGGATGTGCAGGTTGGGTAGATTGGCCATGTGAAATTGCCTACAGTGTTCAGGAATGTGTGGGTTGGGTGGATTGGCCATGTAATTTTGCCTACAGTGTTCAGGGATGTGCGGGTTGGGTGGATTGGCCATGTAAAATTGCCGTCAGTGTTCAGGGATGTGCAGGCGAGGGGGATTGGCCATGTGAAATGCAGCGCTACAGGGATAAGATAGGAGGATCTAAGGGTCAGTGTGGATGTGATGGGCCGAATGGCCTGCTTCCACACTTGGGATTCTCTGACGATAATACTACTCGTTTTAAAATAGTTGCAGAAAATAATAGACCAGATCTAAAAGTTGGTGTTCATTATTTGACAAAGGTGAATTTTGACGGTACAAGGTGAGAACTTTCAATATTTCTTTGCAACCCCAGGTAAAGGGACGGCTGGAAAGTGGGAAAATAAGAACAGAAGGAATACGAACAGGAGTAGGCCATCTGGCCCCTCAAGCCTGCTCTGCCATTCAATAAGATCAGGGCTGATCTTTTCATGGCCTCAGCTCCACTTTCCTGCTCTCTCACCATAACCCTTAATTCCTTTCCTGTTTACAAATGTACATTTTGCCTTAAAGACATTCAAGTTGATAACGTCAACTGCTACACTCAGTAGGGAATTCCACAGATTCATAACCCTTTAGCTGAAGACGTTCCTCCTCAACTCTGTCCTAAATCAGATACCCCCTTATTTTGACGCTATGCTCTCTAGTTTGACCCGCTACCCCCCCCAATCGAAATAACCTCCCTGCTTCCATCTTATCTATTCCCTTCTTAATTTTATTTTTTCCAGTACAACCTCCTATTCTTCTAAATTCCAACAAGTATAGTCCCAGTCTATTCAGTCTCTCCACATACACCAACCCTGTCAACTCCCGACTCAAACTAGTGACCCTCCTCTGCACCCCCTCCAGTGTGAGTACGTCCTTGCTGAAGTAAGTAGATCAAACCTATACACAGTACTCCAGGTGTGGCCTCACCAGCACCCTATACAGCTGCAGCATAACCATCGCTCTCGCAAGGAAGGACAATAGACCCTTCACCATCTCTTTTAGTCCCCTGGGATGCATTCCATCACGGCCAGGAGACCCATGTACCATTGGGCTGTTATCTTTCACAACACTACCTCTTTACTGAGAATGACTGTTTCCATATCCTCATCTGCCATTGCCTCCATAGGCCTGTGGAAATGAGACAACAAGAGTACATAGACAGTATGTTCCTGTTAAGGCCAAGTCTGGTCGGTGTAGAGAATGCTGTATGTCTAGAGAAATTGGGGGTCTGATCAAAAAGATGAAGGAGGGATATGGCAGGTACAGACAGCTGGGTCTGAGTATAGGGGCAGTAGGAGTACACTCGAGGGAAAACAGGAGGACAAAAAGGATACATGAGATAGCTTTGGGTGGAAAGAGGTTTAAGGACAATCCAAAGAGATTCTACAAAACACTAAGGACAAAAGTGTAACCAGGCAGAGAATAGGGACCTTCAAAGATCAACAAGGTTGTCTGTGGAACCACAGAAGGTGGGAGAGATACTATCCGAGGATTTCATGTCAGCTTTTACTGAAAGAGGATATGGAAGCTAGAGACTTTGGGGAAATAAATAGTGATAACTTGACAACTATCCATATTACAGAGGAGGTTGTACTGGATGTCTTATACATAAAGCTGAGTAAATCTGTGTGACTTGATCAGGTCTATCCCAAATCTTTGTGGGAAGTTAGGGAAGTGATTGCCGGGCCCCTCGCTGAGATATTTCTATCACTGATAGCCACAGGTGAGGTGCTGCAAGACAGGCGCCATTATTTGAGAAAGGTGATAAGGAAAGGTCAGGGAACGATACTGTGAGCCTGAGGTTAGTGGCAGACAAGGTGTTTGAAGGAATTCTAGAGGACAGGTTTATATGTATTTGGAAAGGCAAGAAGTGATTAGGGATAATCAGAGTGGAAAATGTGTTGCTGGAAAAGTGCAGCAGGTCAGGCAGCATCCAAGAAACAGGAGAATCGACGTATCGGGCATAAGCCCTTCTTCAGGAATGGGCTTATGCCCGAAACGTCGATTCTCCTGTTCCTTGGATGCTGCCTGACCTGCTGCGCTTTTCCAGCAACACATTTTCAGCTCTGATCTCCAGCATCTGCAGTCCTCACTTTCTCCATTAGGGATAGTCAGCATGGCTTTGTTCATAAATCACTAACTTGGACTTCTGAAAGACATTCAAAAAGGTTCCACATGACAGACTGGTTAGCAAGTTAGACACCATGGGATACGGAGAGAACCAGCTATTAGGATACAAATTGGCTGGAAGGTTGGAGAGGGAGGGTCGTGCTTTTCGGGCTGGAAGCCTGTGATTAGCAATATGGTGTAAGGATCGATGCTGGGTCCACTGCTTTTCATCATTTATATCAGTGGTTTCTATGTGAATATATGAGGTACAGTTAGTGGGTTTAGAGTAGACATCAAAATTGCAGGTGCACTGGACAGTGAAGAAGGTTACCTCAGAGTACAATTGGACTTAAATCAAATGGGCTGAGGATTATCAGATCGAGTTTATTTCAGATAAATTTGAGGTGCTCCATTTCGGAAAAGCAAATGAGGGCAGGAATTATACGCTTAATGGGAAGGTCCTGGGGAGTGTTGCTGAACAAAGAGACCTTGGAGTACAGGTTCATAGTTCCTTGAAAGTGGAATCATAGGCAGGGTAGTGAAGAAAGTGTTTGGTGTACTTGCCTTTACTGGTCAGTGCATTGAGTAGTGGAGCTGGGACGTCATTTTGCAGCTGCACAGCACATTGATACAGCCACTTCTGGAATTCTGCTTTCACTCCTGGTCTCTCTGCTATCGGAATGATATTGTGAAACTTGAAAGGGTGCGGAAAAGATCCGCAAAGATGTTGCCAGGGTTGAGGGTTTGAGCTATGTAGGTAGACGGTGAATAGGCTGGGGCTGTTTTCTCTGGACCATCGGATACAACTGTGAGGGGCATGGATAGGGTGAAATCCCAGGGTCATATTCCCAGGATATGTGAGTACAAAGCTTGGGGCACAGGCATCAGGTGTGAGGGAAAAGATTTCAAAGGGATCTAAGGGGCAACGTTTCCAGCTGAACATGGTGTGTGCATGGAATGAGCTGCCAGAGGAAGTGTGGAGGCTGGTACAATTACCCAATTATGACTTTGAGAAGTTGTACGTGATTAGCAAAAGTTTGGAAGGGTATAGGCCAAGAGCTGGCATATAGGATGAGATTAATTTAGGACATGTGGTTGGCATGGACAAGTCGGATCGAAGGGTCTGTTTCTCTGCTGTACATCTTTATGTCACTACTAAAGTTAAGATGGGTTTCTCTTTTATGGAGAGTTAGCAGAAGATCAGATAATTCTCCTTGGAGCTGAGAAGGTTAGGCAGTAAGTTCGACCAGGAGCAGATTTGTTTCCAGGATATTTAATTTACAGAGAGATAGGGAGAAATTATTAACATCACAATTTTTAGTAACGCCCTTCAGGTAACTGGCAAATAATGCAGGTTAAAAATGTGAGGATTACTTTATTCACTAAGTTCTGAGCATCTGGAACAGTTTGACCGACAGCTGGATGCAGATTCAGTAGTTATTGTCAAAACAAAATTTGGAATTTAAATTTTTTAAGGAAGAATTTGGAGGGCTACAGACAAATGGGAAGTGAGTTGGAATAGACTGGCACCATCTCCAGAGGGGGAGAGTACAGCCCCAATGGGCTGAATAGCCCCAAACCCTGTGATCTGTGTTACTACCCATTCACTGTGAATGATGAAGCTCATCCTAGGGCAGAGTCATAGAGACATACAGCATAGAATTGGACCCTTTGGTCGAACTGGTCCATGCCGACCAGATATCCCAACCTAATCTAGTCCCATTTGCCAACACTTGGCACATATCCCTCTATACCCTTCCTATTCACATACCCATCCAGATGCAAAATGGTGTAATTGTACCAGCCTCCATCACTTCCCTGAACAGAAGATTCCATACGCACACCCATCTCAGTGTGAAAAAAGTTGCCTTTTGGGTCCCTTTTAAATCTCTCCCCTCTGCCCTTAAACCTACACCCTCTCGTTCTAGACTCCCCCACCTCAGGGAAAAGACCTTGTCTATTTTCCCCATTCATACCCCTCATGATTTTATAAAGCTCTATGAGGTCACCCCTCAGCATCCGATGCTCTTGTGAGGAGCCCACTCATGTCACAATGGGGCCTGGGTGATTGACAGCAGCTTCAGACCAATAGGAGAATTGGCGTGATCCTCCAGCCAATGGGAGTGAATTGGGGTGGGTCCAGCAGGCCAACACGTGGTTATGTGCTGTGCAGGCGCAGTGTCACGGTGAGGGGGAGAGACTGCAAACTCTGGGGAAGAAATGGAGCTATTGTGGACTGGGAGGGTTTATAAACGCATGGTTTTAGGCTGCTAGACTTGAATTAGAAATTCCTGGTAAATTAGAACCAAAAGAACTGCGGATGCTGCAAATCTCTCAACAACCAAAGGGGATTGGTAAAGCTCAGCAGGTCTGGCAGCATCTGTGAAGAGAAATCAGAATTAACATTTTGGATCTGCTGACCCTTCCTCAGAACTGATGTTACTGAAAAGAAATGTCGGTTTATATGCAGAAGGTAGGGGTTAAGGAGTAAATGATAGGTGGTGATAGATTCCAAAGAAAGATGGGAGCAGTTGGACAAGGGAGTGGATAACGATCTGGCTGGGGGGAGGGTGAATAGCTGTTTATGGGGACTGTTAGTGACTAACCATAGGTAATGTGTAATGGTAGGCTGTAATAACAAGGCCTGGTATGTGGGTTAAGAGGCTAGGGCGCTAGGACATTGTAGAGTTCAGGACGTAAAATGATTGAATTTGATACTGGGGCTAGAGGGGTGCAGGGTTCCCAAGTAGAAGGTGAGGTGTTGTTCTTCTAGCTTGCGTTAACGTGTGGCGCTGGAAAAGCACAGCAGGTCAGGCAGCATCTCAGGAGCAAGAGAATCGACGTTTTGGGCATATTCCTTTCATCAGGAATGCCAGGATTGGAGGGGGAGAGAGGAGGGGTGTAAGAGGGTTGAGAGATAAGAGGGATGTGTGGGGTTGATGGGAAGGGAGCAAGGAAGGCAATAGGTAGATGTCGGTGGAGGGTAATGGAGAGAGGGTGGAGTGGATAATTGGAAAGCGAATGCAATGTTGTCTTTTATCTCAAGAGTGTTGGAATATAAAAGCAGAGATGTGCTACTAAGACTTTATAAAGCTCTGGTTAGGCCCCATTTGGAGTACTGTGTCCAGTTTTGGTCCCCACACCTCAGGAAGGACATACTGGCACTGGAACGTGTCCAGCGGAGATTCACACGGATGATCCCTGGAATGACAGGTCTAGCATATGAGGAACGGCTGAGGATACTGGGATTGTATTCGTTGGAGTTTAGAAGATTAAGGGGAGATCTAATAGAGACGTACAAAATAATACATGGCTTGGAAAAGGTGGATGCTAGGAAATTGTTTCTGTTAGGCGAGGAGACTAGGACCCGTGGACACAGCCTTAGAATTAGAGGGGGTCATTTCAGAACAGAAATGCGGAGACATTTCTTCAGCCAGAGAGTGGTGGGCCTGTGGAATTCATTGCCACGGAGTGCAGTGGAAGCCGGGACGCTAAATGTCTTCAAGGCCGAGATTGATAGGTTCTTGTTGTCTAGAGGAATTAAGGGCTACGGGGAGAATGCGGGTAAGTGGAGCTGAAATGCGCATCAGCCATGATTGAATGGCGGAGTGGACTCGATGGGCCGAATGGCCTTACTTCCACTCCTATGTCTTATGGTCTTATGGTCTTATGGAAAGGAAGATGGACAGGTGGTACAGTTCAAGAGGGTTGGTGTCAAGTTGGAGGGTTGGATCTGGAATAAGGCAGGGGAGGAGAGATGAGGAAACCTTGATTCTGTGGTTAAAGGATCCCAATGTGGAAATGAGGTTTTCTTCCTCGAGGCGTCGGGTGGCTGGGGTTTGGTGGTCGAGGTGGCCCAGGACTTGCATGTCCTTGGCGGAGTGGGTGGGGAAGTTGAAGTGGTCGGCCACAGGATGGTGGGGTTTGTTGGTGCATGCATCCCAGAAATGGTCCCTGTAACATTCCACAAGTTGGTGACCTGACTCCCCAGTGGAGAGGAGACCACATCGAAAGCAAAGGCCATAATAGTTGAGGTGTTTGGATGTGCAGGAAAATCTCTGCTGGATGTGAAAGGGTCCTTTTGAAATGAGGGAGGTTTTCACAGGTTGTTACACCTCTTGCATTGACAAGTGAAGGTGCTGGGAGTGGAGGGTGGGTTAGTGGGGTGCATGGATCTGACGAGGAATTCACAGGGAATAGGCTCTGTGGAATACTGAAAGGAATGGAGAGGGAATATATATCTCTGTGCGATCTGATTGTAGGTGGTGGAAATGGCGGAGGCTGATGCGTTGTATCTGGGTGGAAGGTGAGGACTAGGGGATTCTATCCTTCTGCAGATGGAGAGGTGTGATTCAATGGCAGAGGTGTGGGAAGTGGTGGAGATACACTGGAGAGTATTGTTGACCACATGGGAGGGGTAATTGCAATCCTTGAAACACGGGGCGTTTTGGTATGTTCTGGAGTGTTCTGCCAGCTTGCATCAAGCTTCACTGGAACACTGCAGTAAGCATGAGACAGAGATATTGGCCAGGGAACAGACTCGTGTGTTAAAGTGACACGCAACTGAAAGCTTGCGGTCTGTTTTGCAGCAGAACGTCGATCATCAGCTGCCATTTCCAGCACCTCCACTGAGATGCTGCCAGACACAGGTTCCTGTCCCCTCCATTAACAGCTATGCACCCCCCACTCCCAACCAGATCGTAATCCACTCCTTTATCTTTCCAAATGTTACTGTCTCTTTTGGGCTCTGTCCCTGCCTATTATTTACTCTTTGATCCCTATCTCCTGCAGTTCAAAGATATGAAGGTTAGGTGAATTGGCCAAGCTAAATTTCTTGTAGTGTTCAGAGATGTATAGGTTAGGTGCATTAGTCAGGAGAAATGTAGAATAATAGTGTCGGGGAATGGGTTTGGTTGAGAAACTCTTCAGAGGGTAGGCGTGGACTTGTTGGGCCGAATGGCCTGTTTCCACATTGTAGGGATTCTAATTTTCCCAGCGGCCATGTGTTCTGAGGGAGGGTCACTGGACCTAGAATGACCTTTGGTGTGTATAGGAGGAGGAAACTGGAAAGGGGAGTTGGATCCAGTTTAGACTGGGAGGATTTAATTACACTCTCTACAGGTAGTTAGGCCTGAATTAGAAACTCTTTGTCCCATGTTTACAGCAAATGGGAAAACGGCTGTGGGCCTCAGGCGGTGATAGGTCATGGGTTATGGCCGCCATCTTTATTTGGGGCAAGGTACAGTGAGGCATATAGACATGTCCTCTTCCTGGGTGGGGTCGGGGCGATTTGAAGAGGAGCATTTACACATCAAACACACACCAAGAGAAATATTTGTCTTTACTGTTCATTCTGCACTGACTGAGTTTTGTTGTGTGAATTCATTTAATAGGAAATTAATTGAGAATAATTGAGACAGGGATCTCAAAAGCAATTTTCTATCGTCAGCAGGGTCATCAGGATCTGAATACTATTGACATTTAACTGTGGAAGGAGAAAGGTGTGTCTGTTCTGTCAGTGGGAAAGTATCTTTTTTTCGAACAAAAAGCAGAAAGATATTCAAATTTGTGGTTATCACCCTTGGGATTTGTCCTCAATTCTGGGCCCTGCAGTTGTGGAAGGAGGTATTAACTTGAGAGGGAACACTAATTTGTCCAAATTACACCTCGTCTCTTTATATGAACTGTCAGATTTAGACCCAATCACCCACTTCATGATGTTATTTCAATTCCCTGCAGACTTCTCATTAAAATTCCTTATGGACGATGCAGTTCCTGCGCTCCCATTGAGATGCATTGGAACAGTACAGGAGGCTGAGGGCAGTGTAGGTGTGAGCAGACAATGAAAATGACAGGGCTGCACTGTGAGGGCTGCTTGGCTCAATGAGAGTGTTTTGGTTGGGTGTAAACAGAGCGAGGGGAGACAGGGGGAAGGTGAACCACAGCTTCAGTTTTAGTTCAGGCCATTCAGAAATTCACATGGTCCCAAAGGGAACAGCCAAGAGGTTTTTTTAGTTTTTAAAGTGTATAATGTCTGCTTCAGTAAAGATCGGGACTTTTGATTATAAAGGAAATGTTTGAAGAGAAGGAAGGTTGCTAGCTCATTTAAATTCTCCTAATGGGAGTAACTAGCTGAAACTCGAGAGACATTGTGACAGCAGACCTCAGACAAGTGGTGTGCTCCTCTTGCACAATGTGGGAAATAAGGGACACATCCAGTGTCCGTGACGGCTATGTGTGCAGGAAGTGGGCCCACCTGCAGCTACTGGGAAACTGCTTTTCTGACCTGGACTCACTGTTTAGCAATACTGAGAATGTTATGGAGAGCATGTTTAGTGAGTTAGTTACACTGCAGGTGAGGGTTACACAGGCAGAAAGGGAATGGGTGACCATCAGATGAAGTAAAAGGCTCAGGAAGGAAGTGCAGGACTCCCCAGTCATCGTTCCCCTTCTCAAAAAGATATTGTGCACCGCTTGGGATTCTATATGGGAGGAACAGGTGGGGCGGACTCTCAGGGGAACTCAGCAACAGCCAGGTTCATGACACCACAGATAGCTCCGCTGCTCAGAACGGGAGGAGGGAGAATGGCCGAGCTATAGTGACAGGGGATCCAGTAGTCAGGACTTCTTGGGCTGTTGTTTTCAAATTAGTGTAGGACAGGGAAAACGGGCAGAACTATTGGATAATAAGGTACAACCTTTCACCCTTCCTGATGATCCGACAGTAGTAAAAATTATAGAAACAAAGGACTTGAAACAGATCATCGAAATAGAAACTGGATATTGGGATGCAAATGCCTGGGTTGAATGGGTAAAGTGTATTGTAAAAAGTCTGAACAAGAGCAATTGCTATGCATGTGTCTCCAGGAGACCAGTGGCCAAGGTTCCCTTTCGACTCGGGTGTTAGCGAGACAGGAAGGGCATGCAATGTATAAGAGCCCTGTAACAGGATAAGACTGCATGGAATGATAGGAATTGTACCTCCCTATCTCTGACGTTCGCTCCCTTGGAGAAGAAAGATTCAAAAGCCCCCACACCCCCCACCTTTTCAGCTGCAGTCGGAAATCACACGACGTGTGTGCGTAGACAAGGTGCAAATCACCCTAGAGATTTGGGGGAGCTGAAAGCATGTACAGAGATTAAGAATGTCACCGAAACGGACAAGGGAGGGAACCACTCAGCACCAAAGGCTCCCCGAGCGGATCTGTGGTGGTACTGTGTACAATTGGTAATTCCATTTACCTTGGCATTTGAGAAGGGAAAGATAGTGGGGGAAAAGGGCAGGAGTAAGAGATCACTGTTAGACACTTCTTTCAATAGCAGGATTTATTTCGATTCTGAAGGAGTCCCTAGGAGGGTACATGATGAGTTCAAGCCTCGTAATCAGATTGCAGAAGGCTTTGAGTCAGCTTTCTTTTGATGGGTAACAATTAATAAAAATGTAGATTGGATAAATTACATTTTCTATAATCAACAGCGATTTATAAATTATACAAGAGATGCGGTTAAAGGAATATCAGTACAGCTTGATGTGACAAGTAGGATGGCATGGGAAAACAGAATGGCCCTTGATATGATTTTAACGGAAAAAGTGTGTGTGTGTGTGTCTGTGTGTGTGTGTGAGTGATGTTAGGAGGAAGCTGTTGCACCTTTATTCCTAATAACACTGCACCTGATGGTTCAATTACTCAGGCATTAAGCGGATTGACGACCTTAGCAGAGGAACTGGCTGAGAATTCAGGAGTAGACACATCTCTCACGGGATGGCGTGAATCATGATTTGGGAAATGGAAGGGGGTGGTGGTTTCGATCCTTACTTCCCTGATAGTAGTAGCCGGGGTATTGGTAGCCATTGGCTGTTGTATCATGCCCTGTATACAAGGACTCACCGAAAGGCTGATTCAGACAGCCTTAATAAAACAGATACCCCTAAAATGGAATCAGGCAGAGGAACTTTGTCGATTAAATAATGAGGGGATGAGTGAGACCAAGATGGATGAAATATCCAGAATGATGCTTGCGAATCTTGGGGGCAATGCTTAAAAGAAAAATGCAGAAGATAACAAATGGTAATTAAAGAAAAAGGGGGAAATTTGGGATATTGTCACTTCTGCAATTGTACGGTCCACATGGACCTGAGAGATGTTCCGCTTCATGCAGGAGACTGACTCTTTATAGACAGATCATGCCGGGTGACTGAAGGGAAAAGACATAATAGGTATGCAGTTGTAGATGGAATGAAAGGTCGTGTGGGAGAGGCAGGAATGTTGCCAAATGGGTGGTGAGCTCAGACCTGCGAACTTTATGCATTGAAAAGTGTCCATAGGTCGTTAGAAAATAAAGAGGGAGCAGCATACAGTGACTCTAAATATGCATTTGGTGTTGTGCACACTTTGGGAAAGATATGGCAGGAAAGAGGACTGATCAATAGCTGGGGGAAGGAATTCGCACAAGAGTAGTTGATTAAACCGGTCTTCAAGTCCCTATTATACCCACAAGAAATAGTGGTAGTGCATGCAAATGGTCATCAGAAAGGCAATGAACCAGATGTTAGGGGAAATAGATTAGCCGATGAAGTGGCTAAGGAAGCAGGCCTGGGCACACAAGGAGTGCTGCTTCTATCCCTAATATCTCCTGTCCCTGATCCCTGGAATCTCTTATATTTACTGAAAGAATTGAAAGATTTTGGGGCTGAAAAAAAAAACAGCAGACGGGCAATGGATGTTACCTGATGGAAGGGAAATTTTAAACAAAATGATGATGCGAGAAATTAGGTTGTCCTGCATCAAGTCAGCCATTGGGGAGTACAAGCAATGTGTGGTTTAGTTCTGAGGGAATATGGATGTAAAGGAATATATACAATTGCTGAACACGTGTGTGAGGGATGTATCATATGCAGAAAGGTAAATAAGAAAGTCTTGAGAAAACAGACCCCGGGAGGAAGAGACCCGGAATTGAGACTCTTCCAGAGTATACAAGAAGATTATACTGAACTACCCAGAGTAGGAAGACTAAACTATATACTGGTCATAGTAGATCATCTGTCTGGTTGCGTTGAGGTATACCCCGAGCTACTGGCACTGCGAGTGTGGTGTGTAAAACAATATTCGAGCACATAATTCCCCGATATGGGCTAGTGAACCATATAGATTTCGACCAAGGAACTCATTTTACCTCTAAAGTGTTACAGGAGATAATGAAAGGGTTGGGAATTTCCTGGGAGTTCCATATTCATTGGCACCCGCCATCATCAGGAAGGTTTGAGAGAATGAACCAAACACGCAAACGACAGCTCACTAAATTGATTATAGACACCAGACTCCCTTGGACCAAATGTTTACCTATAGCTGTCTTGCGAGTACAAACAGCCTCAAGGAAAAATTTGGGACTATACCCTATGAAATCATATTTGGATTACCTTACCTGGGAATGAACGGAGAATTGACAATTCCCGAAACTAAAGACTTGTTCTAAAGAAATATATACTGGGCTTGTCCGCCTCTTTGTCTCTCCTCAGGAAACAGAGTTTATTGACACAGACTCCACCCCTTGAATTCACCGTTCATTCCATCCGGCCGGGAGATTGGGCCTGAGTAAAATCATGGACAGAGACTAAATTGCAGCCGGACTGGGAAGGTCCATATCAGGATCCTTTGATTACCAAAACGACAATAAGGACAGCGGAGAAAGGCTGGACTCACTACACTCGGATCAAAGGGCCAGTGAAATCTCCAGTTGAGGAAGAAGTCTGGACAGCCGAATCAACGGAAGACCCGCTGAAACTCATGCTGAAGAGACTTAGAGTAACTGATTATAGAGTGGCGACACGAATGCGGGATTATTTCTGTTGGATTGTGTATTAAGTTTTTTGTGCTGCAGCAGAATTTTTAGAGTGCTGTGGATGCTTAGAGTTATGATGCTAGCTCCCTTAGTATTCGGATTTTGTCAAATATAATTTCATATGTATTATTAACGGTTCCTGCATCTGATAATCTGCAAGAAATAGACGCTGATGCATGCAGTATAGGAAATTGTGTGATGTAGATAATCAGAGACAGTACCGCAGCTCAGAGATACATCTTAAGTCCTTTGGGGATGGTACTTGGTATAATGGTCTTGTTACAATACACAGGGCCACCTTCCGATCACCTCTCAATTGTCCCGATAAAGAGCGTAACCCAATATATCTAATGATAAAGAAAACCACATGCCACAAAGGAATTCTCAGGGTGTGGGGGGGGGGGGGGGGGGCACCTATGAGATACAATTAGATGAAACATTTGGGATAGAAATGTAAGCAAATGGGCAGGACTTCTTGGGCTGTTGTTTTCAAATTAGTGTAGGACAGGGAAAACGGGCAGAACTATTGGATAATAAGGTACAACCTTTCACCCTTCCTGATGATCCGACAGTCGTAAAAATTATAGAAACAAAGGACTTGAAACAGATCATCGAAATAGAAACTGGATATTGGGATGCAAATGCCTGGGTTGAATGGGTAAAGTGTATTGTAAAAAGTCTGAACAAGAGCAATTGCTATGCATGTGTCTCCAGGAGACTAGTGACCAAGGTTCCCTTTCCACTCGGGTGTTAGCGAGACAGGAAGGGCATGCAATGTATAAGAGCCCTGTAACAGGATAAGACTGCATGGAATGATAGGAATTGTACCTCCCTATCTCTGACGTTCGCTCCCTTGGAGAAGAAAGATTCAAAAGCCCCCACACCCCCCACCTTTTCAGCTGCAGTCGGAAATCACACGACGTGTGTGCGTTGACAAGGTGCAAATCACCCTAGAGATTTGGGGGAGCTGAAAGCATGTACAGAGATTAAGAATGTCACCGAAACGGACAAGGGTGGGAACCACTCAGCACCAAAGGCTCCCCGAGCGGATCTGTGGTGGTACTGTGTACAATTGGTAATTCCATTTACCTTGGCATTTGAGAAGGGAAAGATAGTGGGGGAAAAGGGCAGGAGTAAGAGATCACTGTTAGACACTTCTTTCAATAGCAGGATTTATTTCGATTCTGAAGGAGTCCCTAGGAGGGTACATGATGAGTTCAAGCCTCGTAATCAGATTGCAGAAGGCTTTGAGTCAGCTTTCTTTTGATGGGTAACAATTAATAAAAATGTAGATTGGATAAATTACATTTTCTATAATCAACAGCGATTTATAAATTATACAAGAGATGCGGTTAAAGGAATATCAGAACAGCTTGATGTGACAAGTAGGATGGCATGGGAAAACAGAATGGCCCTTGATATGATTTTAACGGAAAAAGCGTGTGTGTGTGTGTCTGTGTGTGTGTGTGTGAGTGATGTTAGGAGGAAGCTGTTGCACCTTTATTCCTAATAACACTGCACCTGATGGTTCAATTACTCAGGCATTAAGCGGATTGACGACCTTAGCAGAGGAACTGGCTGAGAATTCAGGAGTAGACACATCTCTCACGGGATGGCGTGAATCATGATTTGGGAAATGGAAGGGGGTGGTGGTTTCGATCCTTACTTCCCTGATAGTAGTAGCCGGGGTATTGGTAGCCATTGGCTGTTGTATCATGCCCTGTATACAAGGACTCACCGAAAGGCTGATTCAGACAGCCTTAATAAAACAGATACCCCTAAAATGGAATCAGGCAGAGGAACTTTGTCGATTAAATAATGAGGGGATGAGTGAGACCAAGATGGATGAAATATACAGAATGATGCTTGCGAATCTTGGGGGCAATGCTTAAAAGAAAAATGCAGAAGATAACAAATGGTAATTAAAGAAAAAGGGGGAAATTTGGGATATTGTCACTTCTGCAATTGTAATTATTGATGCAAGGTAAATGCACTCACACCAATATATAATTGTTTCAACCAAGAGCTGAGTCAACGAGAATGAAAACTATGCGAAGGAAATATTTGATTAGATTAGATTAGATTACTTTTTGTATTAACTAAAATGTGCATACAAGAATGAAACGTGCCTGCAAACAATGGCTGCAAACAATGGTAGATGTTACAGACAACGAGGTAAGGTGCTGTGAGGATGTAGGTTAAGCGGGATTTGCTTATACATGCAATAGTTATAAGCATCTGTTGCCCACTTTCGCAAAAACACAAAAACAAACCACAATTAAAAAGTCATAAGGATCAATATAGTTGGGGAAAGGGAGGAAATGTCACAAGTGGGGGAATTAGATAGTAGTGATGGAGGATATACCTAACAATGGACCACAGCAGGATGTGGTGAAATGGCCAAGTAAAGCTTGTCATTTGTTAAGCACAAGGCCGGATAAGGCAAGCGAGAAACAATAGTAATGGGCACTGGGTTTGGAGTAGTGAGTCCTATATAAGATATGTATTTGCTAAACTCTGTGTGCCTTATTCCAGGCACCATGCTTGCAAGCATCTAATAAACAAAGTTATTGCTTCAGATCTTGTCTTGGGCTGAAATTATTGAAGTAAGTGAGCTTTGATTCTCACAGTCTGTAATTTAAATTTACTGTACTTTCTATTCTCTCAAGTTCTCATATTAATTGCTCTTCATTTTCTTCTTAACTTTGAGACAAACCTCAAACTGCCGGGCATAATAAAAGTGATATGAATTATAAATTAGTATCTGGACAAGAGAATCAATGAACAGCTATATAGACCTCTTGAAAATGGGGACTGGGTATTGAGAACAGAGGATCAGTGGTTAGCACTCGTGCCTTACAGTGTTATGCACTTGGGTTTGATTCCATCCTCGGTCACATGTTTGTGTGGAGATTGCATGTTCTGGTTTTCTCCCACAATCCAAAGATATGCAGGTTAGGTAAATTGGCCATGCTAAACTGCATGTTCTGTTCAGGGATGTGTAGGTTATGTGCATGAGTCAGGGGTAAATGTCCAGTAATCTGAGAGCAGAATGGTGCTGAGTGGATTATTCTTTGGAACGTCAGTGTAGACTTGTTGGGCTAAATGACCTGTTTCCACATAGTAGGGATTCCATAAACTTAGAATTGTGTTTCGCTAAACAAAACTGACATTTTTTTTAAATGTTGCATTTAAAACTTATCTTTAACTGTCAATTGTCAATCTTGTAAAATATGTCAATGTAACTGAAATCAATGTTCAAACAAAACACTGCACATGACCATCTAATTACTGTTCAGTGGAATAATCACAGTAAAATGTATTGTTTCTGAGATCAATCCCCACTATCACAGTAAGGATCTGGTTATCATTCCCTTCAACAAATGCAATCGTTGTCCTCTGGTATTTCAGTTCAGCCATTATACACCATACTGGTTGTTCAAAGCATGGTTATTCTTTATTTTGAATGGCCAAGGGTTCTAACGGCGAGAGATGTTGTTCCATCTGATTTGATGCATGTTCTCAAACAAGTTTTCAATATAAATATTACAAAAAATGTGTTTATTTGGTCTTGTTCAACTGCTGATGCGAACATTTTCAGTTCATGTTCATTAAGCATATTTGCAGAAAGTGAGGAAAGCTGTGGTGTTGGAAAGGCGCAGGCACATTCAAAGAGCAGGACTATCGAAAAGATTCCTGATGAAGGGCTTATGCCCAAAACGTCGATTCTGCTTCTCCTTGAATGCTGCCTGACCTGCTGTGCTTTACCGGCACAACGCTCCTGCCATTAGAAATATTTGACGAAATATTCAGAGACAACACTAAAAGTTACCTCTGTCAATTTAATTTACTGTGCTTTCTATTCACTGAAGTTTTCATGTTATTTGCTCCTCTTTTTGTTCTTAAATCTGATACAAATTTCAAACTACAGAACACATTAAAATTCACATGAATTATAAATTTGCATACTCGACAAGAAAACCAATGGAAGGCGATATAGCATTCTTGAACAGCATACACATTTGAATGAAAAAGCAATTCCTTCTAAAAAATGTTTCCACGTCTGTATCTTTTTCTCAATTCAATCATCCTGCAAGTCGTTTATAATTGTCAGTTGGTCTCACTGAATGAGTACCTAATCAATGTCAATGTAACAGCTGAAACATGAACAACAGATTGATAACTGGGTGTTAAAGACCTTTTTTGAAGTGAACAAATGTTTGGAATTTACTTGAATTCCACCAGGAAACATTCTTGAATCTTACTATAAGAAGTGAGGTATGTGAGAGATGTGCAAACCTTATTTTTAAGTGAACAAACTCCAATATTTTCAAAGCATTTCAAGCTTACGGTCAAAATGACCAGGTGAATGGAAAAATAAAAACAAGTTTCTGACAATTCATAAACTGAACAACAATTACAAATTCACTTTGATCAAAGGACAGAGTAATATTTAGATGAATCACAACATTTAGTTACAAAGTAGGCAATCAGCTGACTGACAAGTAATAGGTGGTAGCATTTGTTAGTTTACTGAAGAAGATATCAACTTTATTTCAAAGTTATAGCACGAGAGAATAATGTTTAATGTGTTTCAATTTTTTGGACTTGCCCCTTTGCAACAAAAAAAGATCATTCTCATTTCTTAGACATCGTAATCTTTAATTCTGCAACTTTTTCAAATATTCTCCAGGAACTTATAAGCAACAGAATTAGATACAGGTATCCCCACTAGCCGAAAGTAGAGCATTATTATGAAACCTTACATAAACTGAAAAGGCGTAGATCGAAGAAGCATTAATTTATATGAGAAACCCCTCCCCTTTTTTTGTAAAAGTGAAAATTCTCTTTAGATTTCTTTCACTTAGAGAAAACAGGGACAGATGTAAGTCTTTTGTAAAAGCAAAGTGGCTAAAGCGAATTATCCAACACATATTTCTTGGTAACCTGACACAAATAAGTATCAGATTTTGTGATTATTGATATAATAGATAAAATCAGATCTAATGTTGGATTGAAAAGCAGTTCAATCTGTGTTTAGGTACTCTCTAATCACCATTCAGATAGCTCTTGATATATTTCTGGTGAAGGCGTGATTTGAAACCTTCCCTCGGGTCTTGTAATAGAGACATTGCCACAGCTCCACAGGCTCCTTTCATAATGTTCCCAATCAGTACGGTAGGACTGCAATATTATGTTTAAAGTGGCTACACAAATGAAAACTAATCAGCTGTTTATTGTAGTAATTCGAATGGGAATTAATTAGGTCGTTTCTGTGTGTATTGGACTGGAAATTAAACAATATTTTACAATAACAATAGAATGATGGAATGATGGATTTAAATAAACAGGAATCTCATGACAATTCTTTGAAAGACAAATTGACAAAACTGCGTGATCATTGTACTTTAATTTTAAAAATGCATCAGTCATTCCATGTGAATATTCTGCCGAAGACAAGCTCCCTTCCTTTCAACAATGTACAATTTCCACAATTTCAAAATGAACAGTCATTGATAAAGGAAGGAACAATCAGATGTTAATTCTATTTCCTTCACATAAACGTGTGATTAATTTAAGTAAGTTTCCTATATGTAAAAATGAAACACTTATTGTGGTTTGAAATACAATAAACATTAGCATGAAGTGAAATATAATAAAATCAATTCAACTGTGTTTTCTCAGTTAAAATAGCGTTCAATATTCAAAGTAGTCGAGTGATTGTACACTGCAATATATTTACATTAATTCACTGCTGAGAAATAATTCCACATTTATCCCCCTTTTCGTGAAGCAAACTTGTGCCAGGAGTCTGAGCGGTAGGGGAGTTTTTTACTGAGTACTTTGCTTCAATTTTCACAAGTGAGTGGGACCTTGTCCCTTGTGAGGACAACGTGAAAAAGGCTGATATGGTCGAACAGGTCGATGTTAAGACAGAGAATGTGCTGAAAATATTGAAAAATCATGGGGATTGATAAGTCCCCTGAGCCAGAAAGGATATAACTTAGGTTGTTTTGAGAAGGGAGGCAAGTGATTACTGTGTTTTGGCAATGATCTTTGCATCCTCACTGTCCATTGGAGTCATACCAGATGATTGGAGGGTGGCAAACATTATTCCCTTATTCAAAAAAGGCAATTGAGATAATCCTGGGAATCATCGATGAGTCAGTCTTTCATCAGTTGTGGGCAAATTATTGGAGAGGATTCTGAGAGACAGGATTTATGATTATTTGGAAAAGCATAGATTGATTAGAGATGGTCAGCATGGCTTTGTGAGTGGCAGGTTATGCCTCACAAACCTCATTGAATTGTTTGAGGTTGTGGCAAACACTTTGGTGAGGACAGAGTAGTGGATGTGGTGTATATGGATTTTAGCAAGGTGTTTGATAAGGTTCCCCATGGTAGGCTCATTTAGAAAGTAATGAGGCATGGGATATATGGAAACCTGCCAGGTTAGATAATAAATTGGCTGACCCATAGAAGACAGGGTGAGATTACATGGATAGTTTTCAGCTTGGTGCACGGTGATCAATGGTGTTCTGAAGGGATTAGTTCTGGGACCTCTGCACTTTGTGATTTTTACAAACGACTTGGATGAGGAAGTGGAAGGGTGGGTTAGGAAGTTTGCCAATGACACCAGGGTTGGTGGAGTTGTGGATAGTGTGGAGGGCTTTTGTCGGTTGCTCGAGGACATTGACAGGATGCAGAGCTGGGCTGAGAAGTGGCAGATGGAGTTCAACCTGAGAAAATGTGAAGTTATCCATTTTGGAATTTCAAATTTGAATGCATATTTTCAGATTAAATGCAGGATTCTTGACAATGTGAGAAACAGAGGGATCGTGGTGTGCGCATCCATACATCCCTCATCGCTGACATCCAAGGTGATAGGTTTATTAAGACGGTGCATAGTGTATTGGCTTTCACTAGCGGGGAGATTGAGTATAAGAGCCACGAGGTTATGCTGCAGTTCTATGGATCCCTGGTGAGACTACACTTGGAATATTGTGTTCTATTCTGATCACCTCATTAGACATAGGATGCGGAAGCTTTAGAGAAGGAGCAGATGAGATTTATCAAGATGTTGCCTGGACTGGAAGGCATGTCTTATGAATAAAGGTTGACAGAGCTGTGCCTTTGGTCATTTCAGTGAATGAGTTTACTTGATAGCATTGTGTAGATGATGAGAGGCATAGATACAGTGGAGAATGAAGGACTTTTCCCGACAAAGTGGCATAATTTTAAGATGAATGGGGGAAGTTGTGGGGAGATGTCAGAGATAGTTTCTTTACAGATAGTGGTGAGTGTGTGGAATGCACTGCCAGTGGTGGTCGTAGATTCAGATCCATCAGGGACATCTAAGCGACTTTTGGATTGGCACATTGATGATAGTAAATGAAGGGCATGTTGGTTAATTTGATCTTAGAGTAGGATAAAAGGTCAGAACAACATCATGGCCAAAGGGCCTGTACTGTCCTGCACTGTTCTGTATTCTATGGATTGAAATGAACAATTATTATATATTAGCAACATATAGATTTTAAAAATTCTATTAGCTTACTTACAAATAATGATAAATTTCATCTTGCCATTTGACTGTGCAATCTGCAAAAATGAACAGGAATTGTTGCAGGGAAAAGTAGTTAGGTTTTTCTAAATTTATAAGGCTGGGATTAAATAGATCATTCAAATGAGCAAAAGTCATATTTTTAACAGTGCGCGTTGCATCAGAAATAATGGATTCTTTTGTAGGTGTGTTGATTGGAAATAAAACGGATATTTAAATTACTGTATAGGTACTAGGGAAGATTGGAATAAATTGCAAATATACACTTCACTGTAGTTGTTAGCAAGACTAATCTAAGGCATACTATAATTATTGTCATGCAAATGCCTTAACAATTACTGTTAGAATCCTGAATAAAGGATATATTGTACCATTTTTCAAAAAGTCAATAAATTATATTGTGAACCTCAGTATACTTGTTACCAAGACCAATTATTATGCAATTATTTTAATGGTAATGACTAGATAAATAATGCTAAAACCTAAACAGATAAATTGGTTCAATACTTTGTCAGCATGTTACTCTGAAATTGTTTGGATATTTATTAAGATTGGTAAACTGAGGGACAAAATACAATAGCTTGCTTGATAGAATTGAAGGAAAAAAATGAGACAGTGTTAATTGAACAGAATTGTTTTTGTTTAAAAATGCAGTTGATGCAAGAATAATATATTTTCCTCCATTGGTTTTTTGTAGGGACTTTTTAAAAAAATTGTCATGATTCAAGGTTGAGACACTTGTGTCAGAGTCTGCAAAGGGGAGAGTGAGAGAGAATGAAATTCCAAAAAAACAGAAAGGAAAGGAACTGGCGAGCAGAGGAGCTCCAACTGCAGTGTCTCACCCTGCTAGCATCTTATTGGGTGAGCTGGAACGCAGACTAGTCAAGCAACAAGCTGACACAGTCATACGCACAGAATCATACCTTACAATGTCCTAGACACCATCATCACCATCCCTGTGTGTCCTGTCCCACCGGCAGGACATGTAACTGAAATGCTGGAACATGCAGGGTAATGGACTAAGATCTGCAGAATGTGATCAATGCGATGTATTTGACATTTCTCCAGAATATTAAACACCAGTCGAATTTGAAATGTTAATAGTGTCATCAGACTTGAACTACAAATGTCAGAAAAAAATAATCAGAAAGTTACAGCACACTTGGCCAATCCTGGGTATGTGTTGGCTGTAATAGTTCTTGAGGTAAAAGCAATGACTGCAGATGCTGGAAACCTGATTCTTGATGAATGGCTTTTGCCCAAAACGTCGATTTCGAAGCTCCTTGGATGCTGCCTAAACTGTTGTGCTCTTCCAGCACCACTAATCCAGAATATAATAGAATTCTCCAGGCTTTACAGCTTTTGGTACTCACCATTGAGAGCAAAAAATTCAGATTGATCTCTGCCCTCTATGCTTTTATAATCTGTTTTTTAACATATTACTTTGGCAGCTGCACACCTTGTTTCCTTGTTTCTTTCCCAGCTCTAACTCCATTCCCTGTGGCCTTGAGGGACGACTGTTTCTGCTGTTTAATCTCTCCTGCCTTCCCCCGTGTGACAGACTGTCTTTAGGTCCTTGTCTCACCCCGACTTTCTCACAATCTGTTACATTTCTCATGGTTCCTAGACCTCTGTAACTTTCACTGCGCCCCCTGGGTCAAAGGCGTGAAGTTTGATTTCGCTTCCTCCTGAGATAATCAGAATTTTTTCCAGTTGCAGGTGTCCCCCAGTTTTATTTTGAAAAGCAGAGCATTTGTGTCAGAGTCAAGTATTTGTGAGCCTTCATCCACAATTCCCAGCATTTGGATATAATTTGTGACCCTCCCACAGATGTGTAATGTTACTGGTTTGGCCATGCTAACATGGTCATAGTGTGCAATTTAGGTGGGTTGGGTAAGCCATGGTTAATGTGGGGTCATGGGGGTAGGGTGGGTAAACAGGTCATTACAGACTCGAAAGGCTGAATAGACTCTTTCTGCACCCACAGGATTCTGTGATTCTAACTAGTTGAGATTGTAGTCATGTTTTCCTCATGCCAGGTTCATTCAGCTCAGATACATATGATTCCTTTATGATTCTGTGGGTGCTCACTCACTCATTTCCTTCAGTTTTACATCAATTTCACACTGCATGTGAGGGTGAGAATGGATTTGTAAATATAAATACTCCAAACGAAACCCCTCACAGGTCAGGAACTGTTTCTGCTACTTTCATCACTCACAAGGAACAGGGAAATAAAGGTTCAGTCACAAATCTTACAGGAACATAGCGGGTATAATCACCAGGAAAGGCTGAACTGCTCAAAACGCTTTTCTCAAGAAAAGAGGAGGCACAGAGACAACCTGTTACAAGTAGAAAGCTTTGTGTCTGTGTTTTCAGAGATTTGAGGTTGAAATCATTGGTTGGAAATATGTTTCATTTCCCCAGATCATCAAAGGTGCTATCTAAATGTGCATCTTTCTTTCTATCTGTCTGAGTTAACAATCAGATGGACAGGACAATGTCTGAGTGTCTTACCAAATCCCTGATTGAATCTGTCTCCGCCCACAAACGTAGGTGCCTCACCACTCACTGGGCCATGGAGAAACTCTGCCATTACAATGAGAGCTTTATTTGCTGTCACCGCTCCTCGAACTTCTGCCTAATCCTCACTTCCCTTCATTAAATCCCAGCTGCCTCTAGTGCACCCACATGGACATGTTGAAGAGCATGACAGGAGATTGGATTGAAACAGAGAGTTCAATAGCCAGAATGAAATAGGAAGAAGGAAATAAACGGTGATTGTTGATCGCAGGGGATACAGACTCCAGGATTAGTCCTTGTGGGCATTCCTGCAGTAATACAAGACAGCATTCCATGATGAGAGTTAAATCCGGGTGACATGAGAGGGAGCCACTGAATATTAGCAGGTTTAGTTCAAACACAGGAGGTTTGTTCAGTGAGTAACAATGTGTTCGACATGGAGGTGAAGTGAGCAGTGAGGGGAAATGTTTCCACAAGCTGACGATGGATAACTTTGATTGGAACAGCAGGAGGCCATTCAGCCCATCAACTCTGCTCTGCCATTCATGATGATCATAGCTGATGTGTTACCTAACGTACAATTTTCAAAACCCTCTAATTTCATCAGAAAACTCCTCTGCAACAGACAAGATGAGTGTTGGAAAACTAAACATCTGCAAATGCTGGGAAATCAGAAATAAAATACAAATTGCTGGAAAAATTCAGCAGATCTGGCAGCATCTATGGAGAGTGAACCTTTCAGGAATGGTGACTGGTCAGGTGACCAGCTGTAGCTGACCATTCTGCCTGTTTTGGAACACTCTCTGGAACAGGTTCTGGTGCGAGGGGAATGAGGTTGTCATTAATAACTGAGAGAAACAGGACGGGCTCAATTAGAATAAAGAATTCACTTAACCCTCCCAGTGGGACACTCACTGACACAGTTACACTGCGGAGAGGCCGTTTACCTGCCACACGTATGGGAAGGGATTTACTCAATCTTACAATCTGCTGAGACAACAGAGATAGCACAATGGATTTAGACCCTTCACCTGCTCCATGTGTGAGAAAGGATTCATTCAAATCTGTCACCTGCGGAGACATTAGTGCATTCCCATCGGGGAGAGGCCATTCACCTGCTCAGTGTGTGGGAAAGGATTCACTCAGTCCTCCGACCTGCTTAAACACCAGCGAGCTCACTGTGGGGAAAGATCAATCACTTGTTCCCAGTGTGGGGGGACGATTCACTCAAATGCAGAGTCCCCAGTGAGCCTACACAGGGGGAGAGGCCATTCAGATGGTCAGTGTGGGAGTGGGGATTCAGTGATTCATCCTGCCCCCAAGACCCCAGCGTGTTCACACTGGGTAGGAGCTGTTCACCCCTCTGTGTGACAAGGGATTTGCTGCGTCTTCAACAGGATTGAGAGCCCAGTGAGTGCTCACAGGGAAGTGGTCATCCCCCTGCTCCATGTGGACTGCAGGACTCTGATTCTGATGTTACTGTCCATCAGAGTCAGGAGTGGACCTTGTACATGATGACACTGTTGGAGTATTGATGTTGTTGTTGTGAACCACATTAACTGGGCTGGAGGTGACTGAACTTACATTGCCACTTTCTGAACCTCAGAATGTCTCTCTGGGCAGTCAGTCTCCACAAACAGCAATGTGACTAGGAGCAGGGATCATCTGTTTTGATTTAAATTGTGATTGTAGCATGGCTGCTTCACAGCACCAGGTACAAGGTTGGAGTCCAGCCTTGTCCAACGCCCTGCGTGAAGTTCCCACATTCTCTCCATTATAGTGTGGGTTCCCTCCAGGTGCTCTGGTTTCCTCCCACAGTCCAAAGATGTGCAGGTTAGGTGAATCAGTCGTGCTAAATTGTCTACAGTATCCAGGATTGTGCAGACGAGGTGAATCAGCCATGGGAAATGCAGTGTTACAGTGCTCTGGGCGTGATGTTCTTTTGATGGTCAGTGGGGTTTGATGGACCAATGCTCTCCTTCCACACTGTAAGGATTTTATTCTATGATAGAGGATAAAGGCTACACAGCAGGGTGTCCTTGGAGAAGGAGCATGTGGTGTGGATCAATGCTCTCGATGCCTTTAGATAGAGGTGGGCACCGCAGGGGATACGGTACTTTATCTCCACCCCTGCCCCCTCCCCACAACTCTACTTTGATTTAGTCCCTTCTCACTCTGTCACTTGTAATGGTTTGGTTGACCCGTAATAGCCTTTGTTTGGAAATATTCAATTGGTTACACAAATGGTTTACTGCTCTTGATTATATGTCTAGATTACAGTGGTGCTGGAAAAGCATAGCAGGTCAGGCAGGATCCGAGGAGTTGGAAACTCAATGTTTTGGCGAGAGGCCTTTTCCAGCATCACTCTAATCTAGGCTCTGGTTTCCAGCATCTGCAGTCCTCACTTTTGCACTGCTGGAGATTATAGGTTAACCAAAAGCAAAATGGCATAATGATAATTTTGATGGTGGGAAGGTTGCTGTGCTCACATTTCTGGGTCAGAGAAATGGGGAAAAAGAACCCTTCACAGCTCACAGAACAAGAACTGAAAAGCTGTTAAATCAAACCAAAGGTTCAGACAGGGAGGGAATATTTCCCTGGAGTTTGAGTAGCTGGAAAGTGATGGTGTCTGGGAATAGACAGGATTTTGTTTTACAGGAGGTTGAAGGTTGTTAAACTGTTATATTCAGACAGTTTACGTTATTTTCTTTAATTTTCTTTGCTGTGCAAAAAGCTTTTGTAACATTTTAAAGCCAAAATTTAGAAACCTTGTGTTAAAGTTAAATGTTAAATAAAATCCATCAAACTATCCCTCACTGAAAACTGTTGTGGAAGTGCAATCGCCTGGAGAATCCCTGCCTACTCCTTCCTACCCGGGCTCCGTGGTTATATACATACCTGGGAGATAGCAGCAGGAGGAGGCCATTCAGCCTTTCAATCCTGCTCCACCATTCAATGGGAAACAGCTGACCATCCAGCTCAGTCTCCTGTTCCTGCTGTGTTCCAATCCCTTTTCATGACTTTACCTTGAAGAACTATATCTAAGTCCTCATTTAGCTTCACTGCCTTTTGTTCCAGAGGCGTTGTGGTGTTACTGTGTGGGTGTAGGCAGGGGTAATGTGATGGTGCTGCCTCCTTGAGGATGCACTCAGCATCCCTCATTATCCTGCAGTAATATCAACTGGGTTTCAGCAACGAGAGATAGAAACCGTTTCCAGGATATGGGCATCACTGGCTCAGCCAACATTTATTCCCCATCTCTCCTTACCCTTCAGAAGATGGGAGTGAGCTGCTGTCTTGAACCATTCACAGTCCATTTGTCACAGATAGACCGATAGTGCTGGGAGGGAGAGTGTTGCAGGATTTTGGCCCAGTGATTCTCCATCTTTGGTTCATCAAACGCTGGTCAACTTAATCACTATCTGCACGTGATTTCGAGATTTCAGTCCGCAAATCTTCACCATCTAGCACCCTGTATAAAAGGAATATGTACAGATTAGAAATTCAGAACAGACAATTCTAGTTTCTCTGGAATATCTTTTTCCCCTTTCTTCCCCCAAAGCTGTAACCCTCCAGCCCATTTACTCTCTCCCACCGTTCTGACTCTACTGCCCCCTAATGTACACCCTCCCCATTCTCATGGAGTAACTGATAAACAGATCCATGCCTCCACTTCCCGTCCCTGGTTACAGTCTGCACCCTTTCTGGGTTCACTTCCTTTCCCTTCAGTTGCTGCAAGTCAATAATGTAACAGCAGAATGAAACAAAAGGAAACAGAAAGGGAGGTGGCAGATCCTGGACAGAAGAGGAACCTTCAGTCTGGGAAAATGGGTCAGATTCTTCCTTGTTTCCCATTGGTCAATTCCCAGTGTTATGACAAGTTGCGAATGGAACTTGGTCCCATCTGGGCGTAGTGACACTTTGACCCCCCCACCAGCTGATCAATACTATAGGGAGATGCGTCCCTTTTCCTGTCAATCACAGTGTGAAATGCTTTCCGCGAGTTACTGCAAAGAACATGCTTCTAAACCCGCCCACATTCTGTACATGTACAGTGGTGGGTTTCCCCACACACGTGTGGTCCCTGCCTCAGGGACTGTGGGAGTTGTAGTCCCCATGAATCCTCTGGAGACCTGCCCCTGGAAAGTGAAAGAAAGTGTGGGCTGGAGGGTGTTGTGTATAGGATATCTATTCAGACATACAGGACATGTGGGCTGTCACGGGGATTTACTGAGACATCCGTTTAGACACCTCGATTTCTGACGTAAGGAATATACATTCAGCCAATTGCAGGGTGGGGAGGTTAATAATGGGCAGCTAATTTTAAGCAGAGGTGGCTCAGTGGCTAGCACTGCTGCCTCACAGCGTCAGCGACCCGGGTTTGATTCCAGCGTTAGGCAACTGTGTGGAGTTTACACATTCTCCCCATGTCTGCATGGTTTTGTTCGGTGCCCCAGTTTCCTCCCACAGTCCAAAGATGTGCAGGTTAGGTGGATTGGTCATGCCAAATTGCTCACAGGGTCCATGCGTGTGCTGGTGAGACAATTAGCCACGGGAAATGCAGGGTTACAGGGAATGGGTGGGTCTGAATGGGATGCTCATCATAGGGTTGGTGTGGAATCGATGTATGAATACCCCGTTTCTGCACTATAGGGACTATATTCTATTCTCATGAGGAAGAATGTACCGATCTCACTGTGTCGTGAATCTGTGGAATTTCAAAATGCGGTGGATGCCAAGACATGAGCCAATTTAATGAAGAGATACAGATGTTCAATTTGCAATGAGTTGAAGTGAGAGAGAGAGCAGGCGGGAAAATACAGCTGAGACCGAGGTGAGCTCAATCATCACCGTATTAAATAGTGGAGCTGGTTCAAAGGGCTGCATTGCCTCCCCTGTGCCCAGGGCTTATCTTCTTACGGTAATAACTGGAAAGCTGAATCCAAAACTCACCACCTTCACCAAAGGAGATTTTCAGCAACAGCAGGATAGTCAGGTGGATTAGCGTTCCAAACTTAGGGAGTGAGGAAGTGTGTAGGAGATAATGGTTTTGCAATTTTAAACGGAGGTGTGACAGTGATTTATGGTTTTAGACTGTGTAGTACATTCACACCGTCCAGAATACTCTCTTGTGAATATCTATCCTGTACATTGTTACAAAGCCAAGATCACTGAGAATGAAACCAAAACACCCAGGAAACCTCGCCTCCCCTCGTAATCTGATAAAAAGACTTGTCATTAATCTGGGTGAATTTGGAACACAGATGGAAAGCAGGAAGATTAAATCCAATCCCAAGATACTGTGCTGAAACAAAGGAGACTACAATAGGATGAGGCAGGAGTTGGCTAATGCAGACTGGAAGCAAAGACTTTACTGTGGGAGAGTTGTTGAACAGTGGAGGACGATCGAATTAATTTTTCAAATTTCTCAGCAAAAGTATATATCAGTGAAAAGGAAGGACTGTAGGAAAAGGAGTAATCTGCCATGTCTAAGGCAATAAGGGAGTCTATGAAATTGAAGGAGAAGGCATACAAATTGGCAAAGACCAAGGATAAATTCGGAGATTGGAAAATCTTCAAAGCTCAACAGAAAGCATGATGGAATTGGGGATAAAAAGTGATGAGTAACTATCCCCAGGGATAGAATAGCAGTTTACTCTGCTAGAGGGGAACCTATTGTTTGGGGAACATATGGCCTCTGTAATTGTTGAAGCACGTAACTGTTACCATAGAGATAATCCTGATCAAGTTAAAAATCACAGCACACCCCAAAAGCTTGTACTTCCAAATAAACCTGTCGGACTATAACCTGGTGATGTGTGGTTTTTAACTTTGCCCACCCCGCTCCAACACCAGTTATTCCACATCAGCATCCCGATAGAAAGCCCCACTGAAACTGAAGTGCCTGTCAGGTACTTGAGGGAGCCATGGGGGTGTGGGGGAGGGGTATGTGGTTTAACCACAACGTGCTGAACTGAATTAGACTTTTGAACTGCCGTTGCCATGGAGATAATATTGAGAGACAGTCTATATTCAAAGTCACAAACCACAAAAGGTATAAGAAGGGGAGCCATACATCGGACAGGCGGGGAGTTACCTGATGCTGCCTGAAGGCGTTTTGCATGTACACTGTCCAGGGAGCTGCCGTGTCTCATCAATAAAGACTCAAAGAAGACCTCTCAGAGTTCTGTGCCCAGTTATTCCTATCCAGCAGGGTTTCGGAATATGAGTACACAGCAGTCAGTCTTCACAGTGGAGGATACGAAGAGCATGCCAGTAATTGATAAGGAGACTGAGGAAGGTGAAGACCAAGAAACAACCATTATCACGAAAGAGTTAGAGCTGGGCAAGCTAATGGAGCTAAAGATAAACAAGTCTCCTTGCCCCGATGGAATACATCCCATGATACCAACAGAGTTAGGGGGAGAAATAGCAAATGCACTGAGAGTTATAACATCCTGCAGCAGAGACAGGCCCTTTGGCCCATACTGGCCCATGCTGATCAGAATGTCCATCCACGCTAACCCCATTTCCCTGCACTTGGCCCATCTGCTTCTGAAACTTTCCTATCCATATATTTGTCCAAATGTCTTTTACGTGTTGTTAATATACCCACCTCAACCACTTCCACTGGCAGCTCATTCCATATACATACCACCTTTGTGGAGAACAGTTGTCCCTCAGTTTCCCATGTATTCTTTCTCCTCCAACATTAACCTGATTCCCTCCAATCCTTGAGACCCTGCGAAAAAAACCGAGTGCATTCACCTTACCCATGCCCCTCATGGTCTTATACACTTATATAAAATATTGCCCCACTCTAAACAAAAAAGTCCTCGCTTATCCAACCTCTCCCTGTAACTCAGACCCCTGAGACCTGGCATCATTCTTGCAAATTTCTTCTTCACCTTTTCAGTTGAATAATAAACCTACACTGCACTCATCAAATTTCCTGTTTTTCCCCACGGCACTGGAACCGATGTGACAACGCCAATGGATTACAATCACTGATCGATAACTCACTCCATTACAACAATCCCATTTTCATAGATTTTTCCATGATGCAGGAATCCTGTTGTCTTTCTGGTTTCATGGTTAATTGTCCTCATACAAAACCAATCTGTGTCTTACCTTTTCCAGGGGAATGTGTCATGATTGTTTAGACTTTCAAAAACCAATGAAATCTCTCTCCACAGTCCCCATGCTAACATGGACTTCGCTGTCTCAGTACTTTTCCAGTCACACTGAGATTTGAAATATTGGCCCACGGACAGAATGCAAACCTTTCCTTCCAGATGAAAAGGCCAATGATATTCAGATCGGCACGGATCAAGTAACATGAAGTTCAATTTGAATTTCTCAACTGCAAATCCCCCCTTTCAATACTCTATAACAGAGAAAACAGAAAGTGCTGGAGATCCTCAGCAGGTCTGGCAGCATCTGAAATGGTGACAGATGCAGGAAACATTGCAGCCTTGAAGAAGTGTTTAGATGATCACACCAGGCATGTGTGCTTGATGACCATTATGGATAAGATGGGGACAGGGATCCCTTTCTGGAAGGGCCTTGGTGAGACCACACCTGGAGCACTGTATACACCTTTGTTCCCCTTTTCCACGGAAGGCTCTCCTGGTTATTGAGAGAGTGTAAAGGAGGATCACCAGATGAGTCCTGGGATGTGAAAATAGTTAAGGACTGCAAATGCTGGAAGTCAGAGTCTGTACAATGTGGACCTGGGGAGGTGCAGCAGGTCAGGCAGCATCAGAGGAGCAGGAAGGTTGATGTTTTGGGTCAGGACCCTTTGTCAGTCTTGATAAATAGCGCTGACCCGAAACGTCAACTTTCCAGCCCCATCGTATTCATGCTGGTCATCAAGCACCTATTAATTCTAGTCCCACGTTCTGGCACTCAGCGTGTAATCGATATTGTAGTGCTTGGTGTGATCATCTGAACACTTCTTTAAGGCTGCAATGTTTCCTGCATCTGTCATCATTTCAGATGCTGACAGACTTGCTGAGGATCTCCAGCACTTTTAGTTTTTATTGCAGATCTCCACCATTTTGCTGAAGCACACAGAGTCATAGACATGTTAACAGCTCCAGATTTTGTTGACTCACCTTCCAGGGATGTCAGGACTGATGGCTGAAGAGTGACTCAATCTTCGTTTAATCCTCCTTTCCTTTGGTTTTCTGAGCTGCTATCTACATCACTAATATTCTACCTCCCATTCCCTGTCCTGAATCTGACCTATATAAGCCTACACTTTAGTTCCCATCCCCCTGCCAGACTAGTTACAAACTCACCAACAGAACTGGCAAAAGCCCCCACCAGATTTGTCTCAGCTCTGCCCAGGGGTAACCAGTCAGGCTGGTATATGGTCCCACCCAGAAACAGTCCCAGTGCCTGAAGAATCATAACCCTTCTGTGGTACACCATTTCCCCAGCCACACATCCAGCTGATCCACCTTCTCATTCCTGCTCTCATTAGCATATGGCACAGGGAGTAAGTCTGACATTATTACATTTCAGGAGCTATATTAATGCATCACTGCTCTCCCTATGTCCAGCTTTCAGGCCCTCATCCCTCTGTTTAGCGATGTCGTTGGTGACTGTGTGTTGCACGACCACGGGCTGTTTACCCTCCAGCTCCAGAATGTCCTGCAGCCACTCCATGATATCACGGATCTTGGCACCAGGGAGATTACATACCATCCTGGATTCATGTCTGTGGGCACAGAAGTGCCTGGCTGTACCCCTGATTATTGAATCCCCTGTCACGATAGCCCATCCACTCTCATTCCTCTTGTTCTGATCAGCAGAGCTCTCTGTGGTGTCATGAACCTGGCTGATGCTGATTTCCCGAGAAGCCACCCCACCCATTCCCGCCCTTACAGAATCCCAAGTGGTATACAGTATCTGAATGAGAAGGGGAGAACAACGGGGGACTCCTGTACTCACTTCCTGAGCCTTTTACTAGATCTGATGGTCACCCATTCCCTTTCTGCCTGTGTAACCCTCACCTGCAGGGTGACTAACTCACTAAACGTGCTGTCCATAACATTCTCAGTATTGCTCCACAGTGAGTCCACTCTCAGCTCCAGCTCTGAAAGGCAGTTTCCCAGTAGCTGCAGATGGGAACCCTTCCTGCACACATAGCCATCAGGGACACTGGAAGCTGCCCTTATTTCCCACATTGTGCAAGAGGAGCACACCACGGGCCTGAGGGCTCCTGTCACAACGTCTCTCTACATTCATCTAGTTACTCCCATTAAGAGAATTTAAATGAGTGAGTAACCTTCCTTCACTTCAACCATGTCCATTAAAATAACAAAAAATATCTTTACTTCAGCTGATATGTCATACTTTAAAAACTTAAATACTCCACAGGTATCACTGAAAAATTGGCTATTCCCATTGGGACTGTGAATTTCTGAAAGGCCTGAACTAAAACGGAGTTTCAGCTTCACCTTCTCCCTGTCTCACCTAACTATTTACACCCAACTCCAAAACACTCTCTCTGAGCCAAACAGCAATCACAGTGTAGCCCGGGCATTTGCATTGTCTGCTCACACCTACACTGCCCTCAGCCTCCTGTACTGTTCCAATACAACACAATGGGAGCTAAGGAACAGCAAATCATCTTTCAATTCAGCCCTTTGTCACCCCAGAGTCAAAATGGACTTCAGCAGTTTCTGAATGAACAGACAGTTGTCAGGATCTGGAACGTTCCAGCTGAAATGGTGCTGGAATTTGATTCCACAAGGAAATTCAATGAGAAATTTGCAGAGAATTGGAAGTAGGGAATTTACAGATTAACGTTATAAAGTGGATGATTGAGACTAAATCTGACAGTTCCTGCAAAAAGACGAGGTGTAATTTGGATAAATCTGTGCTCTCTCTCAGGCCAATACCCCCTTCCACAGCTGCAGGGCTAAGAATTGAACACATACCCCAAGGGTGATCCAACCATGAACTTGAACATCTTTCTGCTTTTGGCTTGACAAAAATATTGAAGATGTTTTCCCACAGACAGAACAGACAAACTTTTCTCCTTCCACAGTTAAATGCCAATGATATTCTGATCCTGATGACTCCGCTGACTGTAGAAACTTGTTTTTTGAGATCCCAGTCTCAATTATTCTCAATTATTATTCTATAAAATGAATTCACAAAACAAAGCTCAATAAGTGCAAGATGAACAGTGAAGGTAAACACTTCTCTTGGTATGTGTTTGATGTGTAAATGCTCCTCTTCAAATCACCCCGTCCCCACCCAGGAAGAGGACACGTTCATGCTCCTTGCTGTACCTTGCCCCAAATAAAGATGGCGGCCATAACCCAGGTCCTCTCACTGCCTGAGGCCCAAGCCATCTTCCCCTTTGCTGCAAATTTGGGTCCAAGAGTTTCTAATTCAGACTAACTCCCTGCCCAGAGTGTAACTAAACCCTCCCAGTCTACACTGATACATTTCATCCGGTTTCTGCTGCCACTCTCCCCTTTTGGCCTCCTGCACACACCATGGGTTACCGCGGGTCCAGTGACCCTTCCTCAGAACCGATGACAGCTGGGAAAATTAGAATCCCTTCAGGAAACAGGCCCTTTGGCCCAACAATTCCACACCCACCCTCCGAAGTTTATCCCACCCAGACCCATTCTCCTACTCTATTACTCTCCATTTCCCCCGAACTAATGCACGTCGCTGAACCCTACGGGAACCTTAGATGGGCCAATTCACCGAACCTACAGATCTTTGGGCTACAGGAGATAGGGGTTAAAGAGTAAATAATAAGTGGGGACAAAGCCCAAAGAGAGACAGGAACATTTGGAAAGTTAAAGGAGTGGGAAGGTGGAAATCTGTTAATGGAGGAGACAGGATCCTTCTCGCATCTCAGTGGCAGTGGTGGAAATGGCAGCTGATGATCTACATTGTGTCTGCAAAAAAGACCCTGAGCTTCCAGTTGCCTGCTCTTTAACACACAAAACTGTTCCCTGTCCAACATCTCTGTCTCATGCTTACTGCAGTGTTCCAGTGAAGTTTGATGCAAGCTGGAAGAACACTTCAGAACATACCCAAATGGCTTCCTCTTTCAAGGACTGCAATTTCCCCTCACATGTGGTCAACAATACCCTCCAGTGTATCTCCTCCACTTCCCACACCACTGCCCTTGAACCCCACCCCTCCAAATGCAACAAAGATGGAATCCCACCATCCTCACCTTCCACCCAGATACAACACATCATCCTCTGCTCTTTCCACCATCAGATCCAACCACCTGAGATATATTTCCCTCCACACCCCTTTCAGCATTCCACAGAGACCATACCTTCTGTGACTTCCACGTTAGATCCACGGTCCCCACCAACCCACCCTCCACTCCAGGCACCTTCGCTTGCCACTGCAAGAGATGGAAAATCTTTGCCCAAACCTTCCCTTTAACTCCATCCAAGGCACCACTGCATCCTCCTACATCCAGCAGAGATTTCCCTGCCCACCCAAACACCTCACCTAGTGTGTCCCTTGCTCTCGGGACGCCAAATTGTGGAATATTTCAGGGAACTTTTCTGGGACACATGCACCAACCAACCCCACCGCCCTGTGGCCGACCATTTCGGCTTCCCCCCACTCCCTCCGCCACCACGCTGCCAAGAACATGCAAGTCCTCCATCCCCAAATCCGAGCCACCCAACATCTGGAGGAAGAACACCTCATCTTCCACTTTGGGAACTTTCAGCCACACGGCATCAAGGTTTCCTCATCTCCCCTCCCCCAACTTATCTCAGATTCAAGCCTCAAACTCGGCACTGGCCTCTTGAACAGTCCCACCTGTCCATCTTCCTTCCCAATTATTTATTCCACCCTCTCACCACGACCCTCCATCTACAACCACCTATTGCCTCCCTAGCTCGCTTCCCCAACCCCAAACACCCCTCCCTATTTATCTCTCAGCCGTATTCCGCCACCCACATTTCTGATGAAGTGCTGACATTCCTAATACGTCAATTCTCCTGCTCCTTGGATGCTGTCTGACCTGCTGTGCTTTTCCAGCATCACACTTTAACACAAGCTGGAAGAACAACACCTCATCTCCCACTCGGGGACCCTGCAACCCTCTGGCTTCAACATCGAATTCAATAATTTTAGGTCCTGAACTCTCCCACGTCCTAGTGTCTTTGCCCCCTACCCCACATACCAGGCCTTGTTATTACGTAGCCTGCCATTACACACTACCTATGGTTAGCCACTAACAGTCCCCATAAACAGCTATTCACCCTCCCCCCGCATCAGATCGTTATCCACTCCTTTGTCCAACTGCTCTTATCTCTCTCTTTGGACTCTATCCCCACTTATCATTTACTCCTTAACCCCAACCTTCTGCATAAAAACAGACTTTTTTTTTCCTCAGTAACATCAGTTCCTGAGGAAGCGTCACTGGATCGAAAATGCGAACTGATTTCTTTTCACAGATGCTGCCAGATCTGCTGAGCTTTTCCAGTACCTTCTGGTTGTTGTGTGTGATTTACAGCATCCGAAGTTCTTTTGGTTCTAATTTACCCGGAGTATCTAATTCAGGTCTAGCAGACGGAAACAGTGTTTATCAACCTTCCCAGTCCACACTAACTCCATCTCTCTCCCAATATCTGCTGTCTCTCCCACTCCTTCACATTCAGTCCCCCCCTCACAGTGACACTGCGCTTGCAAAGCTGATGGTCATGTGTTGGCCTGCTGGACCCACCCCTCATTCACTCCCATTGGCTGGAGGATCATGCCAACTCTCCTATTTGTTTGAAGCTGTGTCAATCAGCCAGGCCCCATTGTGACATGAGTGGTGGGATCCTCCCAGGTGCATCAAAGGCTGAGGGGTGACCTCATAGAGGTTTATAAAATCATGAGGGGCCTGGGTAGGATAAATAGACAAGGTCATTTCCCTGGGGTCGGGGAGTCCAGAATGAGAGGGCATAGGTTTAAGATGAGAGGGGAAGAATTTAAAATGGATCTGAGGGGCAATATTTTTCCCCACTGAGGTTGGTGCGTGTATGGAATCTTCTGTCAGGAAGTGGAGGATGTTGGTACAATTAAACCATTTGGCATCTGGATGGGGATATGAATAGGATGGGTGTAGAGTGATATGTGCCAAGTGTTGGCAAATGGGACAAGATTAGGTTGGGATATCTGGTCAGCATGGAGCAGTTTAACCAAAGGGTTTATTTTCATGCTGTACATCTCTACGGCTCTGCCCTGTGATGAGCTTCATCATTCACAGTGAATGGGTCAGTATCACAGAGCACAGGGTTTGGGGCTATTCAGCCCATTGGGGCTGTACTCTCTCCTTCTGGAGATGGTGCCAGTCTATCCCAACTCACCTCCCAATTGGACATAGCCCTCCAAATCCTTCCTTAAAAATGTTAAATTTCAAATTTGTTTTGACAATAACTACTGAATCTGCATCCAGCTGTTGGTCAAACTGTTCCAGATGCTCAGAACTTACTGAGTAAAATAATCTTCACATTTTTCTTTGCATTATTTGCCAGTTACCTGAAAATAGTTACTAAAAATTGTGACGTTAAAAATTTCTCACTCTGTCTCTCTGTAAATGAAATACCCTGGAAACAAATCAACTCCTGTTCGAAAGCACTGTTTAACCTTCTCAGCTCCAAGGAGAATTATCTGACCTTCTGCTAACTCTCCATAAAAGAGAAATCTGTCTTAATTTTAATTTATTAGTGCCATAGAGATGTACAGCACAGAAACAGACCCTTCAGTCCAACTTGTCCATGCCGACCAGATATCCTAAATTAATCTCGTCCCATAATCCAGCACTTGGCCCATAGCCTTCTAAACCTTTCCCAACCACATATCCAATGAGATGCCTTTTAAATGTTGTAACTGTACCAGCCTCCACACTTTTTCTGGCAGCTCATTCCATACACATCCTACGTTCAGCTTGAAACTTTGCCCCTAATATCCCTTTTCAATCTTTTCCCTCATGCCTGTGCTTTCTAGTTTTGCACTCACCTAAACAGGAATACGACCCTGGCTGTTTAGCCTATCCATGCCCCTCACGATTTTATCAACCTCTATGGTCACCTCTCAGCATCCGATTCTCCAGTGAAAATAGCCTCAGTCTATTCAGCCTCTCCCTATAGCTCAATCCCTCAACCCTGGCAACATCTTTGCATCTTTACTGAATCCTTTCATGTTTCACAATATCATTCCAATAGCGGGAGACCAGGACTGAAAGCAGAATTCCAGAAGTGGCTGAATGAATGTCCTGTACAGCCGCAAAATGACATCACAACACCTGTACTCAATGCTCAGACCAATAAAGGCAAGTACACCAAACACTTTCTTCACTACCCTGCCTATCTATGATTCCACTTTCAAGGAACTATGAACCTGCACTCCAAGATCTCTTTGTTCAGCAACACTCCCCAGGACCTTCCCATTAAGTGTAGAAGTCCTGCCCTGATTTGCTTTTCCAAAATGCAGAACCTCACATTTATCTAAATTAAACTGCATCTGCCACTCCTCAGCCCATTTGATCGGAGTCTCATTGTACTCTCGGGTAAATTTGCGATCCATTGCACCTCCAATTTTGGTGTCTATTGTAAACCTACTAACCATAGCTCCTATATTCACATAGAAATCATTTATATAAATTGCAAAAAGCAGTGGACTCAGTACCCAGCCTGACAGCATATTGCTCATCACAGGCTTCCAGTCCAAAAAGCACCCTCCACTATGACACTGACTGCTCAGCAAGGTTAGAGCTCATGGCATACAGGGAGAACTAGCCATTTGGATACAGAACTGGCTCTTCCGACTGGAGGCCTGTGACTAGTGGAGTGTTACAAGGATCACTGCTGGATCCACTACCTTTCGTCATTTTCATCAATGACTTAGATGTGAACATAGGAGGTATAGTTAGTGAGATGACACCAAAACTGGAGGTGTAGTGGACAGTGAAAAACATTACCTCAGAGTACAATGGATCTTGATCAGATGGGTAAATGGCTGAGGAGTGGCATTTTGGGAAAGCAAATCTTAGCAAGACGTATATGCTTAATGGTAAGGTCCTGAGGAGTTTTACTGAACAAAGAGACCTTGGAGTGCAGGTAGATAGGTTAGTGAAGGCAGCATTTGGTATGCTTGCCTTTATCGGACAAAGTATTGAGTACAGGAGTTATGAGATCATGTTGCAGCTGAACAGGACATTGGTTTGGCCACTTTTGGAACGTTGCGTACAAATCTGGTCATCCTCCTATTGGAAGAATGTTGTGAAACTTGAAAGGGTTCAGAAAAGATTTACAAGAATGTTGCCAAGGTTGGAGGATTTGAACTAGGCTGGGGGTTGAATAGAGGTTGAATAGATTGGGGCTGTTTTCCCTGCAGCGTCGGAGGCTGAGAGGTTATCTATGTATATAAAAACTTGAGGTGCATGGATAGGATAAATAGACAAAGTCTTTTCCCTGGCGTGGGGGATCCCAGCACTAGAGGGCATAGGTTTATGGTACGAGGGGAAAGACTTTAAAGAGACTTGAGAGGCAACGTTTTCACACAGAGGGTGGTACGTGTATGGAATGAGCTGCCAGAGGAAGTGGTGGAGGCCATTACGATTGCAACATTTAAAAGGCATCTTCATGTGTATATGAATAGGAAGGATATGGGCCGGGTGCTGACAGGTGGGAGAGATTGCATTGGGATATCTGATCAGCATGTACTGGTTGGACCGACAGGTCTCTGTTTCTGTGCTGTCCATCTATGACTCTGACCTTCCAGCCAATTCCGTATCCAAACAGCTAGTTCCGCCAGAATTCTATGGTATTGAACCTGCTAACCAGTGTGTTATGTGAAACCTTGTGTCTTTCTCAAGTCCAAGTTAATGATTTCAATGCACAAAGCCATGCTGACTCTCTCTAATCATCTCTTGCTTTTCCAATGACATGTAAATCCTGTCCCTGAGAATCCTTTCCAACAACTTCTCTGCCACTGACTTCAGGCTCACCGGTCTATAGTTCCCTGGCTTTTCCTTACCACCTTTCTCAAATAATGGCGCCCATCCTCCAGCACCTCACCTGTGGCAATCGATGATACAAATATCGCAGCGAGGGACCCAGCAAAAGCTTCCCTATTTACCCACAAAGTTCTGGGATACACCTGATCAGATTCCAGGGATTTATCCATCTTTATGCATTTTAAGACATCCAGTACCTCCTCCTCTGTAATATGTACACTTGCCAAGTTATCACTATTTATTTCTCCAACTTCTCTAACTTCCATATCCCCTTTCAGTAAAAACTGACATGAAATACTTACAGAATCTCTCCCACCTCCTGCTGTTCCATAGACAGTCTTGTTGATCTTTGAGGGTCGCTATTCTCTGCCTAGTTATTCTTTTGTCTTTAGTGTATTTGTAGAATCTCTTTGGATTCTCCTTAAACCTATTTCCCAAAGCTATCTCATGTCCCCTTTTTTGCCTCCTGGTTTTCCACGAGTATACTCCTACTGCCCTTATCGTCCTCTAGGGATTCACACAAACACAGTGGTCTGTACCTGCCATATCCTTCCTTCATTTTCTTGACCAGAGCCTCAATTTCTCAGGTCATGCAGCATTCTCGACGCCTCCCAGCCTTGGCCTTAACAGGAACATACTGTCTGTGTACTCTCATTGATGAAGGTCTATGGAGGCAATGGCAGATGAGGACAGAGAAACAATCATTATCAGTGAAGAGGTCGGGTTGGGAAAGGGAACAACTCATCCTTATCTCTATAATTCCTCTCTAGCCTCAGAACTATCACTATCTCTGCATCAAAAACATCTCAATCTCTGCAACATCCTCCAATCTCTAATCTCCTCCAGTCTCAACACACTATCTTTAATCTTGTCCCCCCTCACAAATCTCTGTGATGTGCCTTTCTTTAATTCCAGCCTTCAGGATAACCCATTTCTATTTCAGATTCCTGCACCCAGAGCTCCACAATGTCCCGCTTAACCTCTGTCACATTTTCCTCCAAAAAACATTAATCAATCGCGTATCATCTATTCTAATATCACCTTCTCTGACCTGGTTTCTATTGTGGCTTGTCATATTCCTATATTACGCATCTGTGGTCTACAGGACAGAAAACGGTTTTGTGGTCCATCGGGTTTATGCTGTAAAGAAATCTCCCAGCTATCTATTTTAATCCCATTTTCCAGCACAGTGCACATAGACCTAAATAGATTTTAAATGCCATCGAGATTTCTTCCAGACAGTGAGGTTTAGTGCAACTGTTGCTCTATGCCATCACCCACAAGGTTCAGAGCAGCTGGGTCTGCGTGAACCACAGATCGCCCACACATTGTGAAGGATGGCAGGGTCCCTGAGAGGGGGCACTGGAGATTTACCAGGATGGTTCAAGGAATGGGGGATTTTAGTTGGAGAATTTGTGGGGCTTTTTTAACATTAATTGTTCACGTGACATGTGTGTTGCTAATACATATCAAGAAAAACCAGCCACAATTAATGGACTCTCCTTTTCAACCTCTCCCCTTGCCTGTGCTGTGGTAATATTCAGGTTAACCAATACCAGATATCTCTCTCTAATGAGCGAGCAGTCCTATGGTCTAGGAGGACAATGCTGACTTGATCTTTTACACAGTGATGCCACTCTGCCTCGAGGGTCGGGAGAGGGAATGCTGAAGGTGGTGGATGGGAAACCACTCAGGTACAGTGCTTTATCCTGGAGGATGTTCACTTTCTTTAATATTGTTGGGGGGGGGGGGGTGCACTGATGCAGGCAAGTGGAGAATGTTCCAACACAATCCTGATGTGTGCCTTACAGAGAGCAAACAGACATTGGGGAATCAGGGGTTTGGGGAAACTGAGGAGTTCTCCTTGTAGCAAAGGAAATTTGGGGAGCTGTGACAAAGCGGTTTACAAAAGTTACACGTTGTAATAATAAACCTTACACCCGTCAGCTCATCATACAAGGATTACAGGACACATGTTGAAGATTTGGGAAGATATATTGAGAGGATGATTTGATTCAAAGGAGAACTTTTATTCAGCAAATGGTATTGATCCGGAACACAATACTCTCACACAATACGAATATCCAAGGCGTGATGTATTGAGTAATTCTGTCAGAGTTTGGTGTTACAATGACTGAGATTACCATCTGAATATCTGCCTGTAATACAAGATTATAAAATCCGTCACTGTCAGTTCAAGTTTGAAACTCATACAACCCCCTCTTCCTGGCCCAGGATGACTGTACACATTACCCCTGGTGGAGGTCAGCAGGCACTTCAAGGGCAAATCTGTGTGGGTTTCTATGAGTTTCCACCTTGGGACTTCATGTGACTGAACATGGGACAGAATATCCCAAGATTCAGTGAGATATGGAGAGCAGGATTTGCTTCCTTTTCTTTCCTTCCATTCTGCTGCTGTGCCTCCTCAATAAGACATGGGGTGTGAAAGGCTCATGCAGCTTAATGGGCAAGGTGTCTCCATTCTGACCAATGGGCAGCAAGCTCCTCCCAGTCATGAAACAGAGTATCCCTGAAAGATAGCAACTGTGCATGCTTCCCTCTGCACAGTGCTCACAGGACATGTTTCGAATAATGAGGGGGGAAATCTCCTAGAAAAGGCAAAACAGGAAAGTTCCAAAAGGATTATAAACAGTTTACAGAGAGATATTCACAGGAAACGTGGGCAACAAGTTGTCAAATAGAGTATAACTTGGGATAAACTGTAGAAAGCTGCACCACAAAGAGACTGGGGGAAATTGAGCAAGAAACACAGAAAGCTAGCACACAGTTACAACATGGAATCAGGAAGGGGAATGGAATGTTGTCCCTTATTTCAAAGAGTTTGCAATACAAGGGTTTGGAGTATATACCTTAGGGCAACTAAAAAAATGGCGAGTGAGACCACATCTGGAGTAACGTGAACAGATTTGGTCGCTTTAGTTAATGAAATAGAGCAGGTTATTGGAGGCATTTCAGAGAAGATCCATTGGGATGATCCCTGTTTTGAAGGGATTATCCTGTAAGCAAAGGCTGAATAAGTTGGGAATCTACTCACTGGACTTTGGAAGAATGAGAGGTGATCTCTTTGAAACATACAGGATTCTATCGAGGTTTGACAGGGTAAATATGGAGAGGATGTGTCCCATCACGGGTGAGTCTTGAACCAGAATCTGGGTCAGTCGAGGAATCAAGGATTCTGTTTCAGATTTGTCAAGTTAAAGGCAACATCGACACAGGTTAGGGTTTCAGGAGCAATGGAGCTGGGGTGAGAAGGAGACAAGCAACGTTTTAGGAGATTGGAATTCGTGGTGTTTGTGATTGTGTAGATGTCTGATCAGAAGGTCACCTTGGGGTCAGATATGAGAGCAATATTGTGAAGAATGTAGTTCTGCCTCAGACACTTCCCAGTGAGAGGGAGGGACACAGCAGTAAGGGAAATGAATTTGGAATAGCAACTGAAGGCAATGGGTTTAACAATTACAGTGTTTCATTGGAGTGAATTGCAGCTAATCAAAGCGTGGTAAGCACTTTGATAACTGAGTAATAGTGGAGTAATGGAGAGGGATGATGGGGAGGGAGAGCTGGGCATTGTCAGTGTACATGTGAAACCTAACACGGTGCTTTTGGGTGATGTTACCTCCTGGCAGTATGTAGGTGAGAAACAGGACGAACCAAGGATAGATCCTGGAGGGACACCAAATACAATGAATTCAGAAAGGAAAGGGAGAGTGGAGATGGAGCAGGAATTTCCAAAGATGGTGAGGTCAAATATTAGGTCTTAGCAGAATGGGAGAGAAGGACATAACCAGAAAAGACAGACAGATCATGGAACAATATCTGTGAATTACAAGGTTGGGGGGGGGGGGGTGTGGAGGGAGGGAGGGTGGTGACAAGCAGGAGGATGAGACAGAGATTTGGAATGTCCGTGATTTAGCTACAGGAGGGTAAATGTCGAGATGACCTCTAATAAGGCTTGACAAGAGACTCAAGGAAATGCAAGTTTAGGACTAAAATGAGGAGCACCCTTGTGAGGCAGTTTGCCTCGGTGGGCTAGTGGAGAGGGAGGAAAGAAGCAGAGGCAGCTGGTCGGACTGTCTCAATGTTATGGACAGAGAAACTCCATGTGCTCCTCACTCTTGTTGTTGGAGGGGAGGATGGAGGAGACAGGATAATGGACAGTGTTTTTATTTCCAAAACAATAAACAAAACCTGTGATAGTGATTCTAAAAATAAGTGAACAAACCTGTCGTATTTATCATTTATCAAGAATATTAAAATATACAACTGAAGTTCAGGTTTGAATCCCAAATCGGTAGAGGGTGGCTCTGAAGTCAAGAAAAAAATAACTGGAATGAAGAATCTACTGTTTGCTATGGAACCATTGTGGATGTTTTTCTGCCATTGACAATGTCCTTGAGGGAAAGAAACCCGACAGTGGCCCACCAAATCACTCATTGTATTAATCACTGCACAGTCTCAACAAAGGAATAAAACTGGATGGTCCACATTACATCTACCAATGCACTAGCAAATACAACCACACAATCAGCCCTCTTGACCCTGCAACTTCTGCCTCACTGTGGGCCAACAACAGCAGAACTGTACTCCAGCCCAATCTGAAAGCTCATGGCCTGATATCTCCCACTTAACCATTAACATCAAGCCAGGGTAATCAACCCTGGTTCAATGGTGAATGCAGGAGGGCATGTAAGGAACACTACAAGGCATACCTAAAAATGAGGTGCCAACCTGGTGCAGCAACCAAACCTGCATGCCAAACAGCACAAGCAACACCAAATAGAACTAGGTGATCCCATAACCAACAGATTAGATCGGAGTTCTGCAGTTCTGCCACACCTAGTCAAGAATAGTGATAGACAATTAAACAACACACTGGAGGAAGCATCACAGACATCCCCACCCTTACTGATGGAGGGGTCTCACACATTCATGCAATAGATAAGAGGACAGCATTAGCAGCGATTTTCAGCCAGCAGTGTCAAGTGGATGAGCCTTCTCCATTGGTCCCTCACATCACAGATATGAATCGACTTGGCTGAAAACTCATTTCCAATCAGATCAAGAAATGGATAAGCAGTGTAAAGGTATAGGCCCTGCCAATATTCTGGCAATAATACTGTTGGCTGTGCTCCAGAACCTGCTGCCAACAAAGCAAGTACTGTTTCAGCACTGGCACCTACCGACTTTGTGGAACATTGCTCAGGGATGTTCCAACACAACAACACAGGGCAGATCCAACTCAGCCAATTCCCCTCCATCAGTCCACACTCACTCAGCAGTGAAGTGATGGAAGGTGTCATCAACAGTGCTGTCAAGCAACTGCTCAGCAATAACCTGCTCAGTGATGCCCAGTTTGGGTTCTGCCAGGGCCACTCAGTTCCTGAGCTTGTTACAGACTTGATTCACAAACTGACAAACAGCTGAATGAGGTGAGGATGACAGGCCAGACCCACTCCAAGACCACCATTTCGACTTCAGTGATATCACCTGACCTCACCACAGTCTCAGCTCATTTGCTGAAACTCTCATTCATTCCTTTTGTTAACTCTAGACTTCATTGTCTCAACCCACTCCTGGCCAGCATCCCACATTCACCCTCCCGATAATCTCAAGAATATTGAAAACTCTACTGCCGAAGTGCTCACTTGTACCAAAACTTGCTGATCAATCAAAAGACGCCCATTTGTAAGCAACAACAATTTACTTTCGTACCTTTGAATTAATTCCTGGCTGTAATCATTCCTATCTCCCTGTACCACACACCCTTTCATATCTCAATAACTCATTTTAGTTCAGACTCTCAATGATGCGTTTATTTTGGAGTTCACCTGTGTGACTGTTACTATAGACTCCAAGGGAACATGGTCTGGAATCCCCACTCTAACTCTCCAAGATCTACTTTCTTCCTTTAAGGCATTCTTGAAAAACTGCTTATTTGGCAATGGTTTTGGTCACTGGACACAATATTCTCCATCTGTAGCCTTATGTCAAAACTTCTCAATAATATTTTTGTGAAATTAAAACCATGATGATTTGTACAGATATCTTCTACTCTTCAATATCGCTGAGTGAATATTCTCTTACCCAACCACATTGTGGGAGCACCTTCACCATACAAACTGCAGCAGTACAAGGAAGTCAAACATCACCCTCTCCACAGGCAACAAGGCTTTGGCATTGATCACTGGTTTCTGTGGAAGGAGAAATACACAGTTGATGTTTCAGGAAGTGCAATATGAATTACAGGGAATGAAAATGGTGCAGAATTTGACTGTCAGAAATTGAAGGAAAATGCACTCGCTTATTGGAAAAAAGAATTCTTGACTGTCAAAGATATTGTGGAAAAAAATAACCTGATAATGGAACAGCATATGGTCAGGAGCCGGGCAGCAGTGGACAATTCATTTACATTCCTGAAGAAGGGCTTATGCCCGAAACGTCGATTCTCCTGCTCCTCGGATGCTGCCTGGCCTGCTGTGTTTTTCCAGCTCTACATTTTTCAATTCATTTACAAAACAGCTGTGAAAGTAATTGTAAAATACTATATAGAGCAAAAATACACCCATGAGAGACTGAGGAAGCTAGATAATGAACAAGTGGACATCAGAGAACCCAGAGGTGAACCAGAGCAGAGTTCACTTTTATGATCCCACAGTCAAGGATGTCTAGCACAAAAACAGGCTTTTTCGGTCCAAACCAGATATGCCAACCAGATATCCTAGCTTAATCTATCTAAATTAAATCCTATCTGCCACTTCTCAGCCCATTGGCCCATCTGATCAATATCCCACTGTACTCTGAGATAACCTCCTTCATTGTCCACAATACCTCCAATTTTGGTGTCACCTGCAAACTTACTAACTATACGGCCTCTACTCACATCCAAATCATTTAAATGAACGACGAAACAAATCCAGAAAAAAGATCCATTTCTCTGGGTTTGAATGTGCTCTGTGTAAATCCTGCCCTCTGTCTCTTTTTACCAGGGAAGGCTGCACACACATCCCTCTGAACTTTGCCCCCTACAAAGCTGGCGGCCGCGCACGTGTCCAGTGAATCATTGCCCCGAATAAAGATGGCGGCGCTCACTCGGGCCGATTACTCAACGAGGCATCTTCCCGTTTGCTGCAAAAACAGAACTGTACGTTTCAAATTTGTATCTTCCGATGTGTACCAAATGATTGTAAAACCTCTCAGCCCATACCAACACCATTTCCCTCCCGCTTCCTGCTGTTTATTTCTTTCCTTACCGACAGCTCTCCGCGCAGACATTCCGAACATCCGCGCTCACAGCGAGGATGATCACGTGGTATAGTCTAGTCCCGCCCTCATTCACTGATTGGCCGGAGGGCCAACTGACCCGCCAGGTCCTCAAGCTCCTCCCCTGCCTTTCCATTGGTCCGCCGCTGACATCAATCACTTCTTCGGTCCAACCTGTCGATGCCAACCAGATATCCTAACCGAATCTATCGATATTAAATCCTGTCTGCCTGCCCTCAGCCCATTGGCCCATCTGATCAATATCACACTATACTCATCATTCAGTTATGTTTAGTTTGGCAATGAAAAGGGATAGGTATGTGTCAAGGTGAAAACTTATCGATGCGGCAGTGGCAAGTATAATGTGATTCAGCAAGAATTAAGATGCATAGGATGGAGTACCGAAATGCAGTGGATGCAGACAATGGAAATGTGGAGCTGGTTTAAGGAACAGATATTGTGTGGCCTTGATAGGTATGTCCCTGTCAGGCAGGGAGGAAGTGATAAGGTAAGGGAACCGTGATTTAGCACAGAAATTGCATCTCTTGTTAAGAAGAAGTAGGAGGCTTATGTTTTGATGAGGCAAATGGTACAGATGAGGCGATGGAGACTTACAGATTAGCTAGGAAGGATTTAAAGAGAGTTAAGAAGAACAAAGGGAGGACACGAGCAGTCTTTAGTGAATAGAATAAATGAGAACCCTAAAGCTTTCTATAGGTATGTGAGGAATAAAGGATAGGGTAGGAATCGGGCCAATCAAACACAGAAGTGGGAAGTTGAGTGTGGACACTGTGGAAATCGGAGAGGTGCTAAACGAATATTTATCATTGGTTTTCACTCAGGAAAATTAGAATATTGTAGATAATAATGAGGTAGAAGACGTTGGACTAGAAAGGATAGAGGTTAGTTACGAACAGGTGTTATCAATTCTAGAAGGATTGAAAGTAGACAAGTCCCCTGGGCTAGATGGGATTTATCTGTAGATTGTCTGGGAAGCTAGGGAGAAGAGAGCAAATACTTCGGCTTTGATATTGAGCTGTCATTGCCTCCAAGTTCAGTACCAGAGGACTGGATGATTGCAAATGTTATGCCCTTGATCAAGAAGGGCAGTAGAGATGACCCAGGAAATTATATACCAGTGACCCTTACTTCTGTTGTAGGAAAGGTTTTGGAAAGGATTATAAGAGACACTATTTGTAATCATCTGGCAAACAACAATATGATTTCAGATCGTCAATATGGTTTCGTCAAGGGCAGGTCGTGTCTCACAAATCTCATTGAGTTTTCTGAGATGGTGACCAAGCATATAGATGAGGATAGGGCAGTTGACGCGGTATACGTGGACTTCAGTAATGCCTTTGATAAGGTTCCACATGGTAGGCTGTTAGAGAAAATGCAGCGACATGGAATTGAGTGTGATTTAGCAGTTTGGATTAGAAACTGGCTTTCTGAAAGAAGGCAGCGAGTGGTGGATGATGGAAAATAATCAGTCTCCAGTGCGGTTATTAGTGGTGTGCCACAAGGATCTGTTTTGAGATCACTGCTGTTTGTCATTTTTATAAAGGTGTTAGACGCAGGCATAGGTGGATGGATTAGTAAATTTGCAGATGGCAGCAAAGTCAGTGGAGTAGTGGACAGTGTGGAAGAATGTTACAGGTTGCAGGGGGACTTGGATAAACTGTAGAATTGGGCTGAATGTGGCAAATGGAGTTCAATGCAGCTAAATGTGATGTGATGCACTTTGTGAAGAATAACAGGATGGCAGAGTACTGGGTCAATGGAAAGATTCTTGGTAGTGTAGATGTGCATAAGGATGTTGGAGGCCATATACATAGATGCCTGAAAGTTGCCACCCAGGTGTACAGTACTGTTAAGGCGGCATACAGTGTGTTAGATTTCATTCATAGATGGATTGAGTTCTGGAGCCGCAATATCATGCTGAAACTATCCAAAACACTGGTGTGGCCATATTTGGAATATTGTGTGCAGTTCTGGTGCCCATATTTCTGGAAGGATGTGGAAGCATTGGAAAAGGCACAGAGGATATTTACCAGGATGTCGTGTGGTCTGGAGGAAAGGTTGAGAGAATTGAACGTGTTCTCATTGGCAAGAAGATGGCGAAGAGAGGATTTGATAGAGACAAAAAAGATGATCAGAGGCTTAGATAGTGTAAATATATGGCTTACTTATAAGTATATGGCTGGCTGCCACTGTAAGTATACACGGCATTCGGAGGCCTTTGAGGACGCTCCGTTACATGCGCGTGCAGGATAAGGTCACGTGGTGCATCGCACCGTTCCAAAACAAGGTCACGTGATGCACTGTTTCACTCGCCGGAGGCGTGCAGGGAGGTCACGTGGTCCTCCGTATCGCGGGCAAAATGGGTTCACATGGTACTCCGTTTCGCACGCAAAACAAGGTCACGTGGGGTCGAACATCCGGGAATGGAAGGAGGCGGAGAATGGAGTCAGACTAACAACCAATCAGAAGATAATCCCACCTCAGTGACTGCATGATATTTTTTACTATATAAAAAGACTGGGTCAGGGACAAGGGTGTGGTATTTTTCTGAACTGACACACAGTATAGTTTGTCAGGGACGGAAAGGTCGAGACCCAGAGCTCTGTATGCTTTATCCACTTACTGTAAAATAAACTCAAAAAGTGTGACACCGAATACCTTCTCCTATTGCTTCATTTTAAAGAACACGCAGGACTTGGCTCACACATAGAAGAAAGTAAGTTAGTAGATTGAGCCAGAGTCTGACAATAGGGTAGACAGTGAAAGTCTTTTTCCTAGGATAAAGACATTAGTGTGTATAAGGGGGCATATCTACAAATTGAGGGGCGATAGATTTAAGACAGATGTCAGAGGCAGGTTCTTTACTCAGAGTGGTTCGGTCATAGAATCCACTACCTACTAATGTCGTTAACTCAGCCACTATAGCGAGATTTAAACAATCCTTTAGATAAGAACATGGGTGATTTCAGGATAGTGTAGGGGGATGAGCTGAGAATAGTTCATAGGTTGGCGCAACATCAAGGACTGAAGAGCCTGTTCTGCGCTGTATTGTTCTCTGACTATTGTGCTACAAGTGATTTTTACTGACTTAAACAGAGTGATGGATCTTGTATTGTGGGCTTACGAAATGTCACTGATCTCTACCAAACATGTACGAGGTACAGAATGCTGCCTGACCTGCTAAGCTTTTCCAGCAACACATTTTTCAGCTCTGATCTCCAGCATCTGCAGTCCTCACTTTCTCCATGTACGAGGTAGAGTCAGGGCAATAATAAGAGGCTGCAACAGGAGGGGGACAGGTAGCTCCATACAAAACCCGACTCCTTCTCAACTGTTTTCACCACGAAAACCAAGCGCCTTCCAGAAAAGCACCTCTATATCCCACCACTTTGCCCTACAATCGTGGTATCTGGCTGCGCACGAAGAGCAGTGCAATAGTCTGTACTGGGACTCTGAAACGCTTGGTAAAGAGTCAAATCATCTGAGCATTGAAAGCCCCATCACATTGAATGCATTTTCTCTTGTTTTCACTGTTCCTGACTTCCCTTAGTTTTCCTAATGAACCTGCTAAAGTTATTATTACACACATCTGCACAAGCAGTGAATTGAACCCAAGCCTCTCGTCCAAGATTCGGGATATTTTCACCGCGACACAAAACATCGACTCGAACTTCCTTTGTCCCTTGCCTGCTAAGTCACACCTGAATCAACTCTGCAATTGGGAGGAAGGGGCGGAACAGGAGGACCGAGTAGCGGCCGGTCCTTTAACCAGGTGAATGAGGAGAGGGGCCAAAGCATTCTCGGAGAGTGATCACTTCAAGATTGGTCAGAGAGCAAACTATTTTGCAGGATTGATCATTCTCACGACATAGTGGAGAATTAAACGTCTCTCATAAATCAATGTGAGATTATAAAAAATACTGTAGTTGAAATGTAAATCTGATAATGTACATATTTCCAATCGATTTACACGACTCGAGTAAGAAACTTCTTTTCAAACCCGCAGAACAGTTGGTGATTTACATACCTGGCCGTTATGGTTCATTTGGACCAGACAATTTACATGTTAGACATCTCTATGATTATAACTCGACAAAGCAATTGTTAATGAACAATATTCTACCCATCAGGCTTTGCAGTTATGAATATTCTCTATGAACTCAATGATAACCTCAGACGCACGCGCAATTTGGTTTCTATGCAGAGCATGCGCAGTGTCACATTGGTCAGGACACAGAGAGAGACATGGAGCTGTTTTCTCTGGCAGCGGCTGCGATCGGCTTCAGAGAGCGGCACGTGGGAGCTTTGACGGGAGAAAGGAGCGGAGAGAATTCACAAGTCCCGGGTAAAGGTTAAAAAAAAACTCGGAAAAGACCCTCCAAGCCCAGGTAAGGAGGTGGCGCTCTCTGATCAGGAAAGGGGAGCAAGGGTCACGGCCGCCATTTGTTTGAGGGAAGAGGGAGAACGGGCCTTAGGGCCGCCATCTTGAGAAGGTCAAGGTGCAGGAGGGCGGGGTTATCGAGGTCTGTAGAACAATCAGAGGAAAGGGAAGCCCCATTGTTATTGATTAATTCCACGAACACAGCTTCACTGGGCGATCCTGCAGGAATATCCTCTCTCAGTCCTGCTGGGATGTTTCACCCAATCAGAACCAGCAGCTCTCCTCCTCTCTCAGCTCCCCTTCTGTCCTTCCTGCAGCATCTGTCCCCTGGAACATTGAGCTGCCTGTCCTGTCCCTCCCTCAGCTGTTGTTTCTGTAATACCTGTGATATCCCAGTCCCACCTTAGATTACTTCACTAAAGACAGGAATGCACCCGATGGATTTTTCTTAACATCAGCAATTGTTTAGTACTCACTTACAGGTTTTTAATTACATCATTTTTGAAGCATTTACTTCACATTCAATCATTTGCAATGGTGGGATATGAACCTATGTCCAGAGAACACTTGCTGAGTTTCTGCATAAATTGTCACACAATAATGCCACTCGGTATAACTTCGCCTGCTTAGAGGTTGTATATCACAGTGCAACATGAATCAAAACCCTTTCTTCCCACACAATTATTTGATCCTGAACTTTGATGATATCAGCCAGTATTTCTCCATGTGTGATCCCTCACTGTATGCGTCTAATTGCTGCCTCTGTCAGTGTCTCTCACTCTTGCAGCTACTCCAGATCCTGAGCCAACAGAATTCTCCGCTCCAGAGAGATGAGGCAGCAGGCGAGGAATGGTGACTGGAATTTTCCAGATCTCTGTGGGCTCACTGCCATTCTACATGTGTAACCCTCACAGCATCAGTCTAATTTCCCATTCTGCTTATTTATGTGTCTACTATAGGTACCCAGGGAGTTCCTGACTCAATAGGCTTGCCAACTGCTGGTTGGGAAGATGATCGGTCAGTCAGAGAGATGAAGGTCAGGGAGGTTGGGAGCCTTTAATAAATCCTGCTGCCAGGTAAGATCACTCAAATGCACAGAGCAGAGAGCAATGAGAGCGCTCCAAACATCAGCTAACAAGACATGACATAGACATAGTGATGGAGGGGGAGCACAGTACAGGCACAACCCAGGCTCAATCACCACGCCTACTTTAAGTTTTGTTGCACTGAGACAGCATCGGGAGTTCCCAGTTTTCAATCCAGACGTATGCTGTCTTGGTGAGCACTAGGACAACACAAGGGAATGCAGGCCTCACATGAGAAAGTGGTAATGCTGCCTGGGATCTTTCTGTTCCCTATTCCCTCTCCAACATTGTATCTATGGGTCATCTTGTGGACCAGTGTCTTCAATCATTCTAACTCCTATAACAGTTCCTATCTCTGTCTTCTCCTCCCTCTCACCAATTATTTCATGTATTTGAAACCTCCAGTCCAGATGACCATACGTATCACTGTAACTTGCTTCAGTCTCTCCAACATGCCTTGTCTCGATAGTCTCCTCCTCCAATAACTGGAGTCATCGGGTCTGTTTCTGTGCGGCATGACTCTTCGGCCGAGGTTTCCTAAACGGAATGAGTTGCATTTGCCTGTGTTTGGCCCATACCCCTTCCAATCTTCTCCTCTCCATGTACCTGCCCAATTATCTTTTCCATGTTGTAATTGTACTTGTTTTTACCATTTCCTCTGGCAGTTCATTCCATCTATGCACCATCCTCTGTGGAAAATGTTGCCCCTCAGCTCCGTCTTTAAATCCTTGATCTCTCACCTCACGTTTATTCCTCTAGCTTTGGACTCACCTACCCTTGGCTTTTCACCTTACTGAGTCTCTACATGCTTTCATAAACCTTTATAAGGCCACCCCGTGGCCTCCTTTGCCCAGGAAAAATATTGACGACAATGTTACAAATATCTCCAACTCATGTACTCAGTGCTCTGACCGATGAACACAAGTGTGGCAAATGCTGCTTTCCCCACCCTGTCCCCCTGTAATTCCATTCCAAAACAGTGTAACTGCACCCCTTGGTCTCTCTCTGTTCGACAACACTGTCCAGGGCCTGACCATTACCTGTGTTAGTCCTCCCTGGTTTGTCTTAACTAAATCCAACACATGAATTAAATTCCATCTTTCATTCCTTGTCCCACTGGCCCAGTTGATTAACATCCCCTTCAATAACTATATTCCCTGCCCGGTCGTCCACTAATTTTGGTGTCCGCAAACATACAAACAGTGACTCCTATATTTATACCCAGATCCTCTATATAAATGATGCACAACAGTGGCCCCAGCACCAATCCTGCTGGTCACTGCTGGTCTAAGGCCTCCAGCACACTGCTGGTCTAAGGCCTCCAGTCTGAATATCAACCCTCTACCTCCTCCTATCAAACCCATTGTGTCTCCAGTTGGGTCGCTCTCCCTGAACGCATGTGACCGAATCATACTAACCCATGAAGCCTGCTCAACCCTGTCAAAGGCCTTGCTGAACCCAGAAACAATGTCTATTGCTCTGCTTCCATCTATTTTCTTGGTCACATCTTCAACAAACTCAGGCAAGTTTGTGAGACATGTTTTCCTGCGCAGAAAGCCACTCTAACTGTCTGCAATCAGTCCTGTCTTTCCAAATGCATGTAACTCGTACTCTCAGAATCATCTCCAACACCTTACCCATCCTTGATTTCTGTCTCCTCAGTCTGCAGTTCCTTGGCTTCCCCTTGCAGTCTTTCTTAAATAGGGCACAAAATTATTTTCATAGTCAGACAGTCATACAGCACAGAAACTGACTGTTCGGTTGATACCGACCATAATCTTAAACTAACCTCGTCCCTCCTGCCTCTTCCTGGATCACATCCCTTCAAACTTTTCCTATTCCTGTATTAATATTTAAAGCATTGTAATTGTACACACAGTCACCCTTTCCTTGGGAATTTCATTCCACACACAAAACACACTCTAACAGTTTGCTCCTTATGTTTTCTGATTTTAAATCTCTCCCTTCTAACCTTAAGAAATGTAGCCCCTAGTTCTAAAATTACCTGCTGTTGGGAAAAGACAAGTCACGTTAACTCTATCTATACCCCTCATTATTTTATAGACTTCTATACGCTCACCTCTCAATCTCCAGGCTCAAGTCAAAAATGTCCCAGACTATACAACCTTCCTTTATAACTGAAACTTTCTATACCCATCACAATCCTGGTAAATGTGATCTGATCCCTCTCCAGCTTAATATCCTTCCTATAACTGGGCAGAGTATTCCAGAACAGGCCTTACCAATGTCCTGGACAATCTACACACGACTTCCCAAACTCCTAAACTCGAATGACTGAGCAATGAAGGCAAGTACCATTTATAACCATCCTGTCTCTCCTTGTGGCAAACTTCAAAGAACTACGTACCTGAACCCCAAGGCGTACAACAATACTGAAGACCCTACCATTAATTGTGAAAGCTCGACCCTTGTTTGTTGTAACCTAAATGCATTACCTCGCATTTACCCGAATTGAACTCCGTCTGCAGTTTTTCAGCCATTCACGCATTTCATCAAGATCCCTTTATAATCTCAGAAAACCTCCATCACTGCCCAGAATGCCACAAATATCACTGCTCAGGCCCCTACAATTTCTTCCCCAGCTTCCCACAATGTTCTGAGATACACTTGATCAGATCCTGAGGATTTATCTACCTCTATGTTTTAAAACTTCCAACACCGCCTCTTCTATAATGTGGACTCATTTCAACACATGGAGTCATCGAGATGTACAGCATGGAAACTGACCCTTTGGTCCAACTCCTCCGAGACGTTTTTTTATCCCATTTGCTAGAACTTTGCCAATAACCCTCTAAAATCCTGCTATTTATATACACATCCAGATGCCTGCTAAATATATTTCTGTCAGCCTCCACCATTTCTTCTGGCAGTTTATATCATATATATATACCAACCTCTGCAGGAAACAGCTGTCCCTTTGGTCCCTTCTAAATCTTTTCCTCTCACCTTAAAGCTATGCCTTGTAGGTTTGGACTCACCCCCCCCCCCCCCCCCCCCAACGACCGGAGAAAAGTCTTTATCTATTGACCCTTTTCCATGCTTATCATGATTTTAAGAAACCTTTATAAGATAACTCCTCAGCATCCCATGTTAAAGTATAAATAATCCCAGTCTCTTCAGCTTTTCTCTGTAGTGCAAACCCTCCAACCCTGGCAACATCTTTATTCATTTCTTCTGAACCTTTTCAAGTTCCACAACATCCTTCCGATGGCATTGAGACCAGAATTGCACACAATATTCCAATAGTGGTTCGGCCAAACACTGAGCGCCCCAGACCTTATTCACAGTAAGTTCCAAAGTGAAATATTTGTTTAGGATCTTGTAGTTTCACACGTCGTTGGATTTGTTGATCATTAAGAATACCGGTTTTGTCCCTAGCTCTTCTTTGGCTCTTAATACACTTTGGATTCTCCTTAACTTTATCTACCAAAGTTATTTCATGTCCCCTTTCTGCATTCCTGATTTCCATCCAAAGAGTATTCCTACAGCCCCTATGCTCCTCATGGATTCCCTTGATCCAGCTGGCTATACCTGACATGTGCCCCCTTTTCCTTGAGCAGAGTCTCAATCGACAGCCAGTGTTTCCGAAAGCTGTCAGCATTGAGCTGCACACAAACAGGAACATGCTGGTGCTGAACGGTCCTTTTATCTCACATTTAAAATATTTCCAATTGTCAGAATTCCCTTTACCTGCAAATAGACTCTCTAATCAACTTTAAAAAAAAAGTTCATGTCTAATACTATCAAGATTTGTCTTGCCACATTTTATAACTTTAACGTTTGGATCAGGCCTGTCTTTCAGCAAAACTATTTTCAAACTAATAGAATTGCGGTCACTTTGCCCAAGTGTTCCCTCACTAACACCTTAGTCCTATTCCCTACCTTGTTTCCCAAGGGGAGGTTAGGTTTCGCTCCTTTCTCCAGTTGGGCCATTTACATATTGACTGAGACCTTGTCAAAGGCCTGACCGAACGCCAGGATAACCACATCAGCTGCACTGCTCTCATAAATATTTTTAGATAACTTTTCAAAAAAACTCAATTGAATTCATCAGACAGGATTTTCCTTTACAAAATCTGTCCTGAATCTATTCCTTCCTTTTCAATGTTGATACATCTTGTCCCTCAGAATTGTTCCCAATTTTTACCCAATATCCCTGTGGCCAGCAAAGTATTAAAGAGATCCAAAAGGACCCCAGCAATCTCCTCCCTTACCTCCCACTGCAGCCTGCAATACATTTCAGTGGGCTCTGGGGATGTCTCCCCCTTTATGCCTGTGAAAGCATTTAATACCTCCTTATTGATCTTAACATGTTCTCGAGTCTCACCATCCCGACTGAAATCCCCAGCTACAGTGTCTTTCTCCTGTGTGAATACAGATGGGAATCATACATTGAAGACCTCAGCTACTTCCTCTGGCTCCATGAGCAGATCGTCCCTTTGGTTTCCAACAGGCCGCACTCTTTAGCTGGGAATCTTCTTACTCTGACTCTCGTCATAAAATATCTTGTAGCTTTTCCAAACTAGTGTCTGCCAAATAGGTTTCATGGCCATTGAGTGCCCCTCACTTTTAAGGACCCCCTTGCACTCTCTATAGTTGTTGAAGGGCTTCACCTGGTTTGATTGCACTGTATTTTCTTTACCAAACTCACAATATCACTTGATCAGTATTTGCTGAACTTGGTGTCTTTGTCATTCACTGTTCATGGTACACGCTGGCCCTGAATTCTCACTGTATCACTTGAAAATACTCCCGCTTTCCAATTGTAGGCTCGACTCCTCTGAGTCTATATTTTTCAAATCCTGTCTAATGCTAGTAATAATGATAGTGATAGTGATAATGAAATGATAAGTAGCATTCCCCAAATTTGGACACACAACTTCTGCATGATCCTTAGCTCTTTCCATCATGACTTCAAAACGTACAGAATTATGATCATTATCCCCAAACACTACCTTATCCTTCTCTCTGTCAAAATGTTCAGTACCTATAGCCCACCCTGTCTCTTTAATATCCGCCAGCCGTTACCAAAGGCTTGTACCTTTCTCAAGCCTTTCCATCATATGAGATCACTGCAAACTTCTCCAGTCCCCACAGCACTCCTCCATCCTATCCTACAGCACCTCACTCCCATGAACCTTCTACCATCCCTATAAATCTTCTTATCTGTGTAAACCCCTCCAGCTGCCACAGCCATTCCTCCCCATCCTCCCTTTGTGTAAATTATGAAGCCACATGACCGTTCCCCAGACTGCAACCTTGGCCAATCTCTGAAATCTTATCTATCTCTGTGACCTCCTCCCATCATTACTAGCCTTCTTAACTCTGTAACCTCCTGCAGTCACTAAAATCGTCCGTGAATGTGTACCATCCTGTTGAGGACTGTCACCACTTCCAATCCCAACAGCTCTCTCTACCTGTAACCTTGGCCAGTCTGAAGAGTCCTTGTTAACTCTGCAACCCTCAGTATTGATAACTTCATCCAGTTTCGATAACTGAGAAGAGAGGAATGAGAAGGCTGCAAACCTCTGTTAACAAGACATGACATCGATACAGATCTGGAGGGGGAATACATTACAGGCCCACCCCACGCACAATACCCACCCCTACTTTAAGTTCTGTTGTACTAAAACTTGCTACACTCCAACACTGCACCTTTGGCATGTCTTGTGGACTGGTGTCTTCAATAATTTTTAACTCCAATAACAGTTCGTATCCCTGTAACCTCCTCCTATCCCAATAGTCACTCCACGTATTTGAAACGTACTGCATTCCAGATTACTATCCCTATCGCTGTAACTTGCTTCAGTGTCTACAACATGCCTTGTCTCGGTTGTCTCCAGTTACTGGAGGAGGAGACTGAGTCATGCAGCACGAAAATAGTTCCTTCGATCCAACTCGTCCATGTTGACCAGAGTCCCTGACCGAGTCGCGTTTCCCTGCATTTGACCCAAATCCCTTCAAACCTTCTCCTCTCCATGTTTCTGCCCAAATCTTTTTTCCATGTTGTTATTGTACTTTTCTCTACCACCTGCACCATCCTCCGTGTGAAAAATGTTCTCCTCCAATCCCTTTTAAGTCTTTCCCCTCTCACCTTATATTTATTCCCTCTAGAACATAGAACATGGTGGCACAGTACAGGCCCTTCAGCTCTCGATGTTGCGCCAACCTGTGAAACCAATGTGAAGCCCAAGTAGCCAACACTATTCCATTCTTGTCCATGTGACTATCCAATGACCGTTTAAATGCCCATAAGGTTAGCAGATCTACTCCTGTTGCAGGCAGTTTGTTCCATGCCCCTACGACTCTGAGTAAAGAAACTATCTCTGACATCTGTCATATATCTTTCACCCCTCAATTTAAAGCTATCCCCCTTCATGCTCGGTATTGCCATCTGAGGGAAAAGGCTCTCACTGTCCAATCCATTTCACTTTCTCATTATCTTAATTTCTGAATTAATTCATCTGAAACGTCTTCTCTCAAACAAAAACAGCTTCAAGTTCCTCATATCACGTTCCCTCCATACCAGGTAACATTCTAGTAAATCTCCACTGAATCCTTTCCAAATCTTACACATCGTTCCTCTTATGGGGTGACCGATCTGTTCTGTCATTTCCTGGCGTATCCCTGCTGCCCTTCTTGAACAAAGGAATCAGATTTGCTATCCTCCAGTCATTCGGCATTTCATCCGTGGTCAGCAATGTATTAAATATATCCACCAGGGCCCCAGCAATCTCCTCCCTTACCTCCCAAAGCAGATTGGGATACATTTCATTCAGAGGGAAGGGAGACCTGGAGCCTTCAAGAAATCCTGCAGCGATATAGGACCACTCACAGTGAACAGAGCAGAGAGCATTTCAGTGATCGATCTTTGGTATGGAGGACATGACATAGGTACAGAGTTGAAGGGCGAACACAGAGTGTGATGGTCCCAGGCTCAATCTCCACTCTCTTGTTTACTTTCTTCTCTGCTGTATTGAGTCTTCCTATGTCACATAGGAAGTTGACAGTTATCAATCCAGGCCTGTGCTGTCTTAGTGAGGATCAGTACACAAGCGGGAAAAGCAGGCCTCCCCCAAGGAGATGGTTTTGAATCCTGGGATCTTTCTATTCCACACTTCCCCATATCACGCTGACTTTTGTAATGGGATGGAGTCATTCATTCAGGAAACATACCTTTCGGTCCAACTTATCTGTGCCAGGGCCATGAATGATTGTAAATCCCAGAAAAGTTCTTATTTCTGTAACCTTAACCCTGCCCACAATCCCACTATTAATTTGATCCCTACTCCAATACTGATGATTCTTCATATTTGTAAATTGCTCTAGTCTTGATAACTTGCCGAATCTCAATAATCTCATCCTGCACTCAGTACAATAATCGCTATTTCTGTAGTTTTTCACAATAACTGCAGTCCACCCTGTCACTGTAAAATCCTTTTCAGACCCTTTTCCAGTCGCAACAACACTTCACATCTCTGCCTGCTCCTCCGAGCACCTCTAACGCTCTCACTTTGTGTGGCCAGTAATCTGTGTGAATAACCCTTGGCATGTGGATGGTCCAAACTTTGTGTAGTTAATCCTGTTGCCTGAGATTATTCAGTACTATGTGTGAATAATCCTGTGCACTGTGAATACTCAACACAGAGTGTGAAAAATCCTGTGGCCTGAGGGCAGTCAATACTGTGTGTAAATAACCCTATGGCCTCTGAATTGTAAATACTGTGTGTGAATAACCATTGACCATACTGTTTGTGAATAATCGTTTGGACTGTAAATGGTCAATGCACAGTGTGAATAATCCTGCGGCCCGAGTATGGTCAATACTGTGTGTGACAAACTCTTTGCCGAAGGATGGGTAATACTGTGTGTGAATAATCCGTGGCCTGTGGATGGTCAATGCAGTGTGATAATAATCCTGTAGCCTGTGAATGGTCAATACTATGTGTGAGTGATCCTGTGGCCTGTGCATGGTTAATATTGTTTGTAAATAAGCCTTTGGTCTGAGGATGACCAATACTGTGTGTGAATAAGACAGTGGCCTGTGAATGGTCAACAATGTGTGTGAATAATCCTGTGGCCTGAGGATGATCAATACTGTGTCGGAATAAACCCTTGGCCTGTGAATGGTTAATACTGTGTGTGAGTAATCCTGTGGCCTGTGTACTGTTAATATTGTGTAAAAATAATCCTGTGGCCTGAGGATGATTAATAATGTGTGTGAAAAATCCTTTGGCCTGAGGATGGACAATATCTTGTAGGAATAATCCTGTGTTCTGTGGATAGTCAGTACTGTGTGTGAATATTATTCTGGCCTGAGGTTGTTTAATACTGTGTGTAATTAATCCTGAGGCCTGAGGCTGGTCAATAATGTGTGCGTATACTCCTGTGGCCTGAGGTTTGTCAATACTGTGTGTGTATAATCCTGTGGATTGAGGATGGTCAATACTGTGTGTGTAAAATCCTGTGGCCTGTGAATGGTCAATACAGCGTGTGCATTAATACTGTAGCCATAGGCTGGTCAATACTGTGTGGGAATAATCCTGTAGCCTGAGGTTGGTCAGTACAGTGAATGAATGATCCTGTGGTATGAGGATGGTCAATTCTGTGTGTGAATAATCCTCTGCAGTGTGAATGGTCAATACAGTGTGTAAAAAAAACTCTTGGCCTGAGGATAGTCAATAATGTGTATGAATAATCCTGTGGCCTGTAAATTGTCAAGACACTGTGTTCATTAATCCTGTGGCCTGTTAATCGTAAATACTGTGTGTGGAAGCCCCTTGGCCTGAGGATGATCAAAACTATGTGTGAACAATCCTGTGGCCTGAGGATGGTCATAACTGTATGTAATTAATCCTGTTGCCTGAGGTTGTTCAATACTGGGTGTGAATAATCCTGTACCCCATGAATGGTCAATGGTGTGTGTGCATAGTGCTGTGGACTGTGAATGGTCAATACTCTGTGTGAATAATCCTATGGTTTTAGGATGATATATACTGTGTATGAGCAAAGCTGTGGATGGAGGATGGTCAATACTATTTGGGAATAATCCTTTTGGACTGTGCATGGTCAATGCATTGTGTTAATAATCCTGTACGCTGTGAATGTTCAGTACCGTGTGTATGCTCCATACCATGTGTGAATAATCCTGTGGACTGAGGCCAGTCAATACTGTGTGTCACTAATCCTGTGGCCTGTCAATCGTAAATACTGTGTGAATAAGTCTTTGCATAAGGATGGGCAATACTGTGTGTGAATAATAATGTGGACTGTGGATTGTCAATGCTGTGTGATAATCATCCTGTGAGCCGTGGATGGTCAATATTGTGTGTTAATAATCCAGTGGCCTGAGGGTAGTCAATACTGTGTGCGAATAATCATGTGGATTGAGAATGGCCAATACTGTGTTGGAATAACCCTTTGGCCGAAGAATAGTCAATACTGTGTGAGAATAATCCAGTGGATTGAGGATTGTGAATACTGTATGTGAGTAATCCTGTGACCTGTGTACTGCCAACACTGTGTATATTGTTCAGTGGCCAGAGGATGATCAATACTGTGTTGAATAATCCTCTGGCCTGATCCTGGTCAATACTGTGTTGAATAATCCTCTGGCCTGATCCTGGTCAATACTGTGTGGGAATAATCCAGTGGCCTGAAGATATTCAATACTGTGTGTGAATAATCCTCTGGCCTGAGGATGGTGAATACAGTGTGTGACAAATATTGTTGCCTGAGAATAATCCTGTGGCCTAAGGTTGGACAATACTGTGTGGGAACAATCCTGTGGCCTGATGATGTTCAATACTTTGTAAATACCCCTGTGGACTGAGGATGGATAAAACTGCGTGGTAATAATCCTGTGACCTGTCAATGATCAAGACAGTGTGTGCATTAATCCTGTGGCTGTCAGCTCGTCTATACTTTGTGAATAATCCTGGGCTGAGAATATTGAATATTGTGTGTGACTACTCCTGTGGCCTGAGGTTGGTCAATACTGTGTGTGAATAATACTCTGGCATGTAAATGGTCAGTAATGTGTGTGACTATACCTTGGCCTGAGTATGGTCAATACTATGTGTGAATGATCCTGTGGCTTGAGCATGGTCAATAGAGTGTCAGAATAATCCTGTGATTTGAGGATGTTTAATACAGTATGTGCATAATCCTCTGGGCTGAGAAAGGTCAATAATGTGTGTGAATAATCCTGTGGCCTGAGGATGTTCAATACTGTGTGTGAAAAGTCCTGTTGCAAGAGAATGGTCAAAACAGGGTGGGAATAATCCAGTGGCCTGAGTATGGAAAATACTGTGTGGGAATAATCCTGTGCTCCGAGGATGTTCAATACTATCTGTGAATAATCCTATGGCCTGAGAATGGTCAATACTGCGTGGGAATAATCCTTTGACCTGTAAATGGTCAAGACAGTGTGTTCATTAATCCTGTGGCCATAAACTAGTCAATCCTGTGTGTGAATAATCCTGTTGGCTGAGAATGTTGAATATTGTGTGTGAATAATTCTGTGGCCTGTGGTTGGGCAATACAGTGTGCGAATGATCCTGTGGCCTAAGGATTATCAATACTGTGTGTGAACACTCCTCTGGCCTGAGGATCGTCAATACTGTGTGGGAGTAATCCTGTGACCTGAGGTTGGTCAATACTATGTGTGAATAATTCTGTGGCCTGAGTGTGGTCATAATCTTTGTGTGAAAAATCCTGTGGACAGAGGACGGTCAATATTGTGTGTGAATAATCCTTTGGACAGTGAATGGTCAATACCATGTATGCATAATGCTCTGGCCTCTGAATCATCAGTACTGTGCGTGAGTAATCCTGTCGACTGAGGATGGTCAGTACTGTGTTTGAATAATACTGAGGCCTCAGGATGTAGAATACTGTGTGTGAATAATCCTCTAGCCTGTGAATGGTCAATGCTGTGTATGAATAATGCTGTGGACTGTAAATGGTCAATACCGTGTGTGAAGAATCCTATGGTTTTAGGATGATCCATACTGCGTGTGAGTAATCCTGTGGACTGAGGATGGTCTATATAGTGTGTGAATACTCCTGTGCACTGTGAATGCTCAATACTGTGTGTGAATAATCCTGAGGCTTGAACATGGCCAATACTGTGTGGGAATAATCCTGTGGCCTGACGTTGGTCAGTTCAGTGTGTGCATAAGTCTGAGTACTGACAATGATCAATGTTGTGTGTGATTAATCCTGTGGCCTGAGGATGGTCTATACTGTGTGTGATTCATCATGTGGACTGAGAATGATCAATACTGTGTTTGAATAATCCTGTAGCCTGAGAATGATCAATACAGTGTGGGTATAATCCTTTGGCCTGTGGATGGTGAAAAGCGTGTGTAATTAATCCTGTTGCCTGTAGTTGGTCAACACTCTGTGTGAACCTTCCTGTGGCCTGTGTAAGTTCAATGCAGTGTGTGAATAATACTGTGGTTTTCAGATGCTCAATACTGTGTATGAGTAATCCTGTGAAATGAGGATGGTCAATATTGTGTGTAAATAATCCTTTGGAATGTGAATGGTCAATACAGTGTGTCAATAATCCTGTGGCCCATGAGTCGTCAATACTGTGTGTGAATAATCCTTTGTCTAAAGTTGGGCAATACTGTGTGTGAATAATCCTTTGTCTAAAGATGGGCAATACTGTGTGTGAATAATCCTGTGGCCGTATGCTGGTCAATACTGTGTGTGAGTAATCCCGTGGATTGAGGATAGTCAGTAGAGTGTGTGAATAATTCTGTGCACTGTGGATGCTCAATACGTCGTGTGAATAATCCAGGGGCCTGAACATGGTCAATACTGTGTGGGAATAATCCTGTGGCACGAGGTTGGTCAATACAGTTTGTGTATAATCCTGTGGACTCAGAATGATCAATACTGTGACTGAGTAATCCTGTGGAATGAGGATGGTCAGTATTGTGTGAGAATAATGCTTTGGAATTTGAATGGTTAATACAGTGTGTGAATAATCCTGTGCACTGTGAATGCTGAATACTGTGTGTGATTAACCATTTGTCTAATGATTATCATTCACACACAGTATTGACAATGTGGCCTGTGGATGATCAATACTGTTTGTTAATAATCCAGTGGCCTGTGGATGGTCAATTCTGTGTGGGAGTAATCCTGTGGCCTGAAGTTAATCAATGATGTGTGTGAAAACTCGTGTTGTCTGAGAATGGTCAATACTGTGTTGAAAAATGCTGTAAACTGTGAACGGTCAATACTGTGTGAGAGTAATCCTGTGGACGGAGAATTGTCAATACTGTGTGTGAATAACCCTTGGCCAAAAAATGGTCAATACTGTGTGTGAATAATCCTTTGAACTGTGAATGGCAAATACACTGTATGAATAATCCTGCGGCCTGAGGATGGTAAATACACTGTGTGAATAATCCTGTGGCCTGTGAATTGTCACGACTGTGTCTGAATAGTCCTTTGCCAAAGGATGGACAATACTGTGTGTGAATAATAATATGGCCTGTGGCTGTTCAATGCTGTGTGATCATAAACCTGTGGGCTGTGGATGGTCAATACTATGTGTTAATAATCTCTGGACTGTGCATGGTCAATAATACTGTGGCCTGTGGATGGACTATACTGTGTGAGAATAATACTGGATTAGTGGTGCTGGAAGAGCACAGCAGTTCAGGCAGCGTCCAACGAGCAGCGAAATCGACGTTTCGGGCAAAAGCCCTTCGTCAGGAATATTCCTGATGAAGGGCTTTTGCCCGAAACGTCGATTTCGCTGCTCGTTGGATGCTGCCTGAACTGCTGTGCTCTTCCAGCACCACTAATCCAGTATTTGCTTTCGAGCATCTGCAGTCATTGTTTTTACCTGTGTGAGAATAATCCTGTGGTTTGAGAATGGTCAATACTGTGTATGAATAATTCTGTGGCCTGAGGATGGTCAATGCTGGGGTGTGAATAATCCTGTGACCTGCAAATGGTCAAGACATTTTGTTCATTAGTCCTGTGTCTGTATGCGAGTCAATACTGTGTGGGAATAATCCTGTCGGCTGAGAATGTTGAATATTGTGTGTGAGTACTTATGTGGCCTGAGGATGTTCAATACTATGTAGGAATAATCCTGTGGTTTGAGGATTGTCAATACTGTGTGTGAATAATCCATGGCCTGAGGATGGTCAATACTGTGTGGGAATAATCCTGTGACCTGTAAATGGTCAAGGCAGTGTGTTCATTAATCCTGTGGCCGTAGGCTGGTCAATACTGTGTGAGAATAATCCTGTTGGCTGAGAATATTGAATATTGTGTGTGTATATTCCTGTGGCCTGAGGTTGATCAATACAGTGTGTGAATGTTCTTATGGCCTTAGGGTGGTCAATACTGTGTTAATAATCCTCTGGCCTGTGAATGGTCAATACTGTGTGTGAATAACTCTTAATCTGAGGATGATCAATACTGTATGTGAGTAATCCTGTGGATGGAGGATGTTCAATACTATGTGTGAATAATAATGTGGCCTGAGGGCAGTCAGTACTGTGTGTGAATAATGCTATGGGCTGTGAAACGTCAGTACTGTGTGTATAACCCTTTCTCTAAGGATGGGCAATACTGTGAGTGAATATTAATGTGGGCTGTGGATGGCCAATACTGTGTGATAATAATCCTGTGGCCTGTGGATGGTCAATGCTGTGTGATAATAATCCTTTGTGATGTGGATGGTCAATACTGTGAATCAATAATCTGTGGCCTGTGCATGTTCAACAATGTTTGTTAATAAAACTGTGGCCTGTGGATGGACAATGCTAGGTGTTAATGAACTGTGGCCTGTGCATGTTCAGTACTGTTTGTACTGAATGGTCAAGGCAATGTGTTTATTAATCCTGTGGCCGTATGTTCGTCAATACTTTGTGGGAATAATCCTGTGGGCTGAGAATGTTGAATATTGTGTGTGAATACTCCTGTGGCCTCTGTACTGTCAATACTGTATGTGAATAATCCTGTGGCCTGACAATTGTCAATACTGTGTGTGAATAATCCTGTGGCCTGAGGATTGTCAATACTGTGTGGGAATAATCCTGTGGCCTGAGAATTGTGAATACAGTGTGGGAATACTCCTGTGGACTGTGAATGCTCAATACTGTGTGTGAATAATCCTGTGTACTGAGGGCAGTCAATAAAGTTTGTGAATAATCCAATGGCCCATGAATCGGAAATACTGTGTGAGTAACCCTTGGTCTATGGATGGTCAATACTGTGTGTGAATAATTCTGTGGACTGTGAGTGGTCCATACACTGTGTGAATAATGTTGTGGCCTATGAATCATCAGTATTGTGTGTGAATAACCCTTGGTTTGCAGATGGTCAATACTGTGTGTGAACAATCGTGTTGCCTGAAGTGGTTTAATATCGTGTGTGAATAATCTTGTGGCCTGAGAATGGTCAATACTGTGTGTGAATAATCTTGTGGCCTGAGGATGGTCAATACTGTGTGTGAAAATGATCCTTTGGCCTGAGAATGGTCAATACTGTGTGTGAATTAACTTGAGGCCTGAGAATTGTGAATACAGTGTGTGACTAATCCTGTGGACTATGAATGGTTAATACTGTGTGTGAGTAATCCTGTGGCCTGAGGGCAGTCAGTGCAGTGTATGAATAATCCTATGGCCTGTGAATCGTAAATACTGTGTGTGATTAACCCTTGGCTTGCAGATGGTCAATACTGTGTGTGAACAATCGTGTTGCCTGAGGTGGTTCAATACAGTGTGTGAATAATCCTGTGGCCTGAGGATGGTCAATACTGTGTGTGAAAATAATCCTGTGGCCTGAGAATGATCAATACTGTGTGTAAATTAACTTGTGGCCTGAGAATTGTGAATACAGTGTGTGACTAATCCTGTGCACTGTGAATGCTCAATACAGTTTGTAAATAATCCTGTGGACTGAGGGTAGTCAATACTGTGTGTGAATAATCCTATGGCCTGTGAATCGTAAATACTGTGTGTGAATAACCCTTGGTATAAGGATGGGCAATACTGTGTGTGAATAATAATATGGCCTGTGGATGGTCAATGCTGTATGATAATAATCCTGTGGGCTGTGGATGGTCAGTGCTGTGTGATAATAATCATGTGGGCTGTGGATGGTCAATACTATGTGTTAAAAGTCTGTGGCCTGTGCATGGTCAATATTGTTTGCAAATAATACTGTGTCCTGAGGATGGTCAATACTGTGCGTGAATAACTCTTCGACTGAGGATGGTTAATGCAGTGTGTGAACAATCGTGTTGCCTGAGGTTGTTCAATACCGTTTATTAATAACCCTGTGGCCTGAAAATGGGCAATATAGTGTGAGAATAATCCTGTTGCCGAAGGATGATCAATACTGTGTGGGAATAATCCTGTGGCTTGAGGATTGTCAATACGTTGTGTGGATAATCCATGGCCTGAGGATGGTCAATACTGTGTGGGAATAATCCTGTGACCTGCAAATGTTGAAGACAGAGTATTCATTAATCCTGTAGCCATGTGCTAGTTAATGCTGTGTGTGAATAAACCTGTGCCCTTTGAATGGTCAATACTGTGTGTGAATATTCCTGTGGCCTGAGAATCGTCAATACTGTGTGGGAATAATCCTGTGACGTGTAAATGAACAAAACAGTGTGTGCATTAATCCTGTGGCCGTATGCTGGTCAATACTGTATCTGAATAATCCTGTTGGCTGAGAATATTGATCATTGTGTGTGAATGATCCTGTGGATTGTGTTTAGTCAATACAGTGTGTGAATAAACCTGTGGCCTGAGGTTAGTTAATACTGTGTGTGAATAATCCTCTGGCCTGTGAATCATCAATACTGTGTTTGACTAATCCTGGGGCTGAGTATGAACAATACTATGTGTGAACAATCCTGTGGACTGTGAATGGTCAATAGTGTGTCAGAGTAATCCTGAACTTGAGGATGTTCAATACTGTGTGTGAATAATCCTGTGCCCTGTGGATTGTCAGTACTGTGCGGGAATATTCCTGTGACCTGTTAATTGGTAAAGAAAATGTGTTCATTTATCCTGTGGCCTAAGGTTGGTCAATACAGTGTGTGAATGATCTAATGGCCTTAGGATGGTCAATACTGTGTATGAATAACCGTTGATCTGAGGATGATCAATACTGTGTGTGAGTAATAATGTTGCCTGAGGGCAGTCAATAATGCTATGGGCTGTGAATTATCAGTACTGTGTGTGTATAACCCTTTGCCTAAGGATGGTCAATACTGTGAGTGAATAATAGTGTGGGCTGTGGATGGCCAATGCTGTGTGATAATAATCCTTTGTGATGTGGGTGGTCAATGCTGTGTGATAATAATCCTTTGTGATGTGGATGGTCAATACTGTGAATCAATAATCTGTGGCCTGTGCATATTCAGTACTGTTTGCCTTGTACATTGTACATTCAGTACAATGTGTTTATTAATCCTGTGGCCGTATGTTCGTCATTACTGTGTGGGAATAATCCTGTGGGCTGAGAATGGTCAATCCTGTGTGTGAGTAATACTGTAGATGTAGAATTGTCAATACCGTGTGTGAATTAACCTGCAGCCTGAGAATTGTGAATACAGTGTGGGAATAATCCTGTGCACTGTGTATGTTCAATACTGTGTGTGAATAATCCTGTGGACTGAGGGCCGTCAATAAAGTCTGTGAAGAATCCTGTGGCCCGTGCAGCATAAATACTGTGTGCGAATAACCCTGGCCTAAGGATAGTCAATACTGTGTGTAAATAATCCTTTTGGACTGTGAGTGGTCAGTACACTGTATGAATAATCCTGCGGCCTGAGGATTGTCAATACTGTGTTTGAATAATCCTGTGGCCTGTGAATTGTCAATACTGTGTGTGAATAGCCCTTTGCCTAAGGGTGGGCAATACTGTGTGTGAATGATGTGGCCTGTGGATGGTCAATGCTGTGTGATAATAATCCTGTGGGCTGTGGATGTTCAATACTATGAGTTAATATTCTGTGACCTGTGCATGGTCAATAATTGTTTGCAAATAATCCTGTGGCCTGTGGTTGGACAATACTGTGCATGAATAACCCTTGGCCTGCAGATGGTCAATACTGTGTGAGAACAATCGTGTTGCCTGAGGTCGTTCAATACCATGTGTGAATAATCCTGTGGCCTGAGAATGGTCAATACAGTGTGAGAATAATCCTGCTGCCTGTGGATTGTCAATATCGTGTAGGAAAAATCCTGTGGCTTCAGGATTGTCAATACTGTGTGTGAATGATCCATGGCCTGAGGATGGTGATACTTTGTGTAAATATTCCTGTTCCTTGACGATGGTCAATACTGTGTGGGAATAATCCTGTGACCTGAAAATGATCAAAACAGTGTGTTCATTAATCCTGTGGCCTTCGGCTGGTCAATACTGTGTGTGAATAGTCATGCAGCCTGAGGATTGTCAATTCTATGTTGGAACAATCCTGTGACCTGCAAAAGTTGAAGACCGAGTGTTCATTAATCCTGTGGCCATATAGTGGTCAATACTGTGTGTGAATAATCCTGTTTACGGAGAATGTTCAATACTGTGTGGGAATAACCGTTGGGCCGAAGGACAGTCAATACTGTGTGTGTTAAATATCCTGCTGCTCGAGGATGTTCAATACAGCGAGTGAATAATCTTGTGGCCTCAGAATGGTCCATACATTGTGTGTGAAAGATTATGTTGCCTGAGCACAGCCATACTGTGTGTGAATAATCCTGTGGCCTTAGAATCGTCAATAATGTATGGGAATAATCCTGTGGCCTGTGAATCATCAGTACTGTGTGTGAATAACCTTTGGCCTGAGGATGGTCAATACTGTGTGTGAATAATCCTTTGGACAGTAATGGTCAATACCATTTATGCATAATGCTCTGGCCTGTGAATCGTCAATACTGTGTGTGAACAATCCTGTAATTTGAGAATTGTCAATATTGTGAGTGAATATTCCTGTAGCCTGATGATGGTCAATACCGTGTAAATATAATCATGTGCCCTGAGGATGGTCAATACTGTGTGTGACTACTCCTGTGGCCTGAGGATAGTCACTACTGTGTGTGAACAATCCTGTGGTCTGAGGATGGTCAATACTGTATGTGAACAATCCCGTGGCCTGAGGATGGTCAATACTATGTGTGAATAATCCTGTGGCCTGAGGATAGTCAATGCTGTGTGAGAATAATCCTGTGGTCTGAGGACAGTCAATACTGAGTGTGAAAAATCCTGTGCCTTAAGGATGGTCAATACTGGGTGCGAATATTTCGGTGATCTGTAAATGGTCAAGACAGTGTGTTCATTAATCCTGTGACCGTATGCTGCTCGATACTATGTGTGAATAATCCTGTGGCCTGAGAATGGTCAATACAGTGTGTGAATGCTCCTGTGGTCTCAGAATGTTCAATACTGTGATGAACAATCCTGTGGCTTGAAGATAGTCAATATTGTGTGAAAGTAATTCTGTGACCATGTAACTGGTTAAGACAGTGTGTTCATTAATCCTGTGGCCGTGTTCCAATCAATACTGTGTGTGAATAATGCTGTGGGCTGGGAATATTGAATATTGTGTGTGAATACTAGTGTGTCCTAAGGATTGTCAGTACTGTGTGTGGATAATCCAGTGGCCTGAGGATGTTCAATACAGTCTGCGAATAATCCTGTGGCCTGAGGATTGTGAATACAGTGTGTGAATAATCCTGTGGCCTGGATACTGTCAATATTGTGTGTAAATAATCCTGTGGTCTGAGGATGATCAATACAGTGTGCGAACAATCCCGTGGCTTGATGATGGTCAACACTGTGTGGGAATAATCTTGTGACCTGTAAATGGTCAAGACAGTGTGTTCATTAATCCTGTGGCCGTGTGCTGGTCAATGCTGTGTGTGAATAATCCTGTGCCCTGTGAATGGTCAATCCTGTGTGTGAATATTGCTGTGGCCTGAGAATAGTCAATACTGCGTGGTAATAATCCTGTGACGTGTAAATGACCAAGACAGTGTGTTCATTAATACTCTGGCCGTATGGTGGTCAATACTGTGTGCGAATAATCCTGTGAACTGAGAATGTTCAATACACTGTGTGAATAATCTAGTGGCCTGAGGATTGTCAATACTGTGTGTGAATAATCCTGTTGCCTGAGGACGGTCCATAGTGTGTGTGAATAATCCTGTGGCTTTAGAATGGTCAATAATGTATAGGAATAATCCTGTTGGCCTGAGAATGGTCAATGCTGTGTGGGAATAATCCCGTGACCAGAGGATGGTCAATACTGTGATTTAATAATCATGTGGACAGAGAATGGTCAGTACTGTGTGTGAATAAATCTGTGGCTTGAGGATGGTCAATACTGTGTGGGAATATTTCTGTGACCTGCAAATGATCAAGACAGTGTGTTCATTAATGATGTGGCCGTATGCTAGTCAATACTGTGTTTGAATAATCCTGTGGACTGAGAATGGTCAATACTGTGTGGGAATAACCGTTGGGCTGATGGATAGTCAATACTATGTGTGTTAAATATCCTGCTGCCTGAGGATGTTCAATACAGTGAGTGAATAATCCCGTGGCCTGAGGATTGTCAATACTGGGTGGGAATAATCCTGTGGCTTGAGGATAGTCAATAATGGGTGGGAATATTTCTGCGACCTGTAAATGATCAAGACAGTGTGTTCTTTAATCCTGAATAATCCTTTGGACAGTGAACGGACAATATCATGTGTGATTAATCCTTTGGCCTAAGGATGGTCATTACTTTGTGTGGATCGTTCTGTTGCGTAAGGATGGTTAATACAGTGTGTGAATAATCCTTTGGATAGTGAATGGTCAGATCCATGTATGATTAATCCTGTTGCCTGAGGTTGTTCAATACTGTGTGAATAATGCTATGGGCTGTGAATGGTCAACGCTGTGTGTGAATAATCCTTTGGTCTGAAGATGGTCAATACTGTGTGTGAATAATCATGTGGCCTGAGTTGATCAATACTGTGTGCACTGCTCCTGTTGTTTGAGGATGATTAATACTTTGTTAGAATAATCCTTTGGACAGTGAATGGTCAATACCATGTGTGAATAATCCTGTGGCCAGAGAATGGTCAATACACTATGTGATTAATCCTGTGGCCTGATGACTGTCAATAACATGTATAAATAATCCTGAGGCTTGAGAATGGTCAATACTGTGTGTGAATAATTGTGTTGCATCAGGATGGCCAATGCTGTGTGTGAACAATCCTGTGACTTGAAAATGGTCAATACTCTGTGTGAATACCCCAATGGCCTGTGAATCATCAATACTGTGTGTGAACAAACCATGGCTTGAGGGTTATCAATACCATGTGTGAACAATCCTGTCGCCTGTGGATGGTCAGGACAGTGTGTTCATTAATCCTGTGGCTTGAGAATGGTCAATACAGTGTATGAATAATCGTTTGGAAAGTGAATGGTTAGTTGCATGTATGAATATTCCAGTGGCCGATGAATCTTCAATATTGTGTGTGAATAATCCTGTGGCCTGTAAACTGCCAAGGCAGTTGGTTCAAAAATCCAGTGGCCGTAGATTCATCAATACTGTGTGTGAATAATCCTGTGGCTTGAGGATGGTCAATACTGTATGTGAATAACCCTGTGGCTTGAGGATGGTCAATACTGTGTGTGAATAATCCTTTGGCCTTAGAATAGTCAATACTGTGTGTGAATAACCCTTGGCCTGAGGATGGTCAATGCTGTGTGTGAATAATCCTGTTGCCTTAGAATAGTCAATACTGTGTGTGAATAACCCTTGGCCTGAGGATGGTCAATACTGTGTGTGAATAATTGTGTTACGTCAGGATGGTCAATACTGTGTGCGATTAATCACGTTGACTGGCATTGTCCAAAGCTCTGTGTGAATAATCTTGTGGTGTGTGAATGGTCTATGCTGTGTGTGAGCAATGCTGTGGGCTGTGAATGGTGAATACTGTGTGTGAATAATCCTGCAGTGTGAGGATGGTCAATATTATTTGTGAACAATCCTGTGGCCTGAGGATGGCCAAAACTGTGTGGGAATTATCCCGTGGCCTGAGGATGGTCAGTTCTGTGTGGGAATAATCCTTTGGCTTGAGGAAGGTCAAAAAGGTGTGTGAGGAATCTGATGGCCTGAGGATGGTCAATGTGGTGTGTAAATAATCCTGGGAACTATGAATGCTCAACACTGTGTTGGAGTAATCTTGTGGCCTGAGGATGGTCAATGCTGTGTGTAAATAATCCTGTGGCCTGAGGATGGTCAATAATTTATGTGAATAATTCTGTTGAATGAGGATGGTCAGTACATTATGTGATTAATCCTGTGGCCTGATGATGGTCAGTACCTTGTGAAAATAATCCTGTGACCTGAGGATCGTCAATACTGTGTGTGAAAAATCCTGTAGCTTGAGGAAAGTCAATACTTTATATGAATAATCCTGTGTCCTGATAATGGTCAATACCATGTGTGAATAATCCTGGCACCGGAGGATGGATAATAATGTGTGTCACTAATCCTGTGGCCTGTGAATCGTCAATACTGTGTGTGAATAATCCTGTGGCATGAGGGTGGTCAATACTGTGTGTGAATAATCCTGTGGCCTATGAATCATCAATATTGTGTGTAAATAATACTCTGGCCTGTGAAGTGTCAATACTGTGTATGAATAATCCTTTGGCATGAGGATGGTCATGACAGTGCGTTCATTACTCCGTAGGCTGGTCAACACTGTGTGTGAATAACCCTTGGCCTGAGGATGGTCAATAATTTGTGTGAATAATCCTGTGACCAGTAAACCGACAAGGCAGTGGGTTCAAAATTCCTGTGGAAGTAAGGCTGGTCAATAGTTTGTGAATAATCCTGTGGCCTGAAGATGGTCAATACCATGTGAGAATAATTCTATGGCCTGAGGTTAGTCAATACTGTGTGTGAACAATCTTGTGACTTGAAAATGGTCAATACTGTGTGTGAATAATCCTGTTGCCTGAGGATGTTCAATAATGTGTGCCACTAATCCGGTGGCCTGAGGTTGGTCAATACAGTGTGTGAATAATCCTTTGGACAGTGAATGGTCAGTTCCATGCGTGAATAAACCTGTGACCTAAGGGTAGTCAATACTGTGTGTGAATAATTCTATGGCCTGAGGTTAGTCAATACTGTGTGTGAACGATCCTGTGATTGAAAATGGTCAATACTCTGTGTGAATAATCCACTGGCCTGAGAATCGTCAATTCTGTGTTTGAATAACCCATGGCCTGAGGGTTATCAATAACATGTGTGAATAATTCAGTGGCCTGAGGTTGGTCAGGACAGTGTGTTCATTAATCCTGTGGCTTGAGAAAGGTCAATACAGTGTGTGAATAATCCTTTAGACAGTTAATGGTTCGTTCCATGTGTGAATCTTCCCGTGGTCTGTGAATCGTCAATATTGTGTGTGAATAATCCTGTGGCCTGTAAACTGTCAAGGCATTTGGTTCAAAATTCCAGTGGCTGTAGACTGGTCATTACTGTGTGTGAATAATCCTGTGGTTTGAGGATGGTCAATACCGTGAATAATCCTGTGCCCTGAGGATATTCAATATTGTGTGTGAATAAACCTGTGCCCTGTGACGGTCAATGCTGTGTGTGAATTATCCTTGGACAGTGAATGGTCAATACCACGTGTGAATAATCCTCTGGCCTGTGAATGGTCAATACTGTGTGTGAATAACCCTTGGCCTGAGGATGGTCAATACTGGGTGTGAGTAATCCTGTGGCCTGATGATGGTCAATACCTTGTGAAAATAATCCTGTGGCCTGAGGATCTCAATACTGTGTGAGAAAAATCCGTTGCTTGAGATAAATCAATACCATGTATGAATAATCCTGTGTCCTGATAATGGTCAATACCGTGTGTGAATAATCCTGGTACCTGAGGATGGTCAATACCGTGTGTGAATAATCCTGGTACCTGAGGATGGTCAATAATGTGTGTCACTAATCCTGTGGCCTGTGAATCGTCAATGCTGTGTGTGAATAATCCTGTGGCATGAGGATGATCATGACAGTTTTCATTACTCCTGGGTCTATAGGCTGGTCAATACTGTGTGAATTACCATTGGCCTGAGGATGGTCAATACTTTGTGTGAATAATCCTGTGACCTGTAAATTGACAAGTCGGTAGGTTCAAAAATCCTGTGGAAGTAGGCTGGTCAATACAGTGTGTGAATAATCCTGAGGCCTGAGGATGGAGAATACAGTGTGTGTATACTCCTGAGGCCTGAGGATTGTCAATACTTTGTTTAAATAATCCTGGGAACTATGAATGCTCACTACTGTTTATGAATACTCCTGTGACCTAAGGTTTTTCAATACTTTGACTGAATCATCTTGTGGTTGGAGGCTGGTCAATAATATGTGAAAATAATCTGTGGCCTGCGGATTGTCAATACTGTGTGTGAATATTCCTGTGGCAGTAGGGTGGTCTATACTGTGTGTGAATAATTCTTTGTGTGAGGATGGTCAATATTGCGTGTGAATACTCCTGTTGCCTGAGGATGTTGAATAATGTGTGTGAATAATGCTGTGGGCTGTGAATGGTCAATACTGTGTGTCAATAATCCTTTGGGCAGTGAATGGTCAGTTCCATGTGTGAATAATCCTGTGGCGTGAGGATGATCAACACTATGTGTGATTAATTCTGTTGCCTGAGGTTGTTCAATCCTGTGTGAGAATAATCCTGTTACATGTAAATGGTCAATACTGTGAGTGAATAATGTTGTGGTCTACGGATGGTCAATATTGTATGTGAGTAATCCTGTGGACTGAGGATGGTCAACACAATGTGTAATTATTCCTTTGTAATGTGAATGGTCAGTACTGTGTGTGAATAATCCTGAGGACGTAGGCTGGTCAATACATTGTGTGAATAATTCTGAGGCCTGAGGATGTACAATACTGTGTGCGAATAACCCTGTGGCCCGTGAACGGTCAATACTGTGTGTGAATTTTCCTTAGATAGTGAATTGTCAATACCACGTGTGAATAATCCTCTGGCATGTGAATCATCAATACTGTGTGTGAATAACCCTTGGTCTGAGGATGGTCAATATTGCGGGTGAAAAATCCTGTGGCCCGTGGATGGTCATTTCTGTTTGTTAATAATAGTGTAGCCTGAAGATGGTCAATACTGTGTGGGAATAATCCTGTGCACTGTGACTGCTCAATACTCTGTGTGAATAAACCTGTGACCTGAGAGTAGTCAATAAAGTGTGGGAATAATCCAGTGGCCTAAGGATAGTCAATACTGTGTGTGAATAATGCTGTGGCCTGTGAATGGTCAATACTGTGTGTTAATAATCTGTGGCCTGTGGATGGTCAATACTGTTGTGAATTATCTTGTGGCTGGAGGCTGGTTAATACATTGTGTGAATAATCTTGTTGTCTGATGATGGTCAATACTGAATAATCCTGTGCCCTGAGGATATTCAATATTGTGAGTGAATAAACCTGTGGCCTGTGATGGTCAATGCTGTCTGTGAATTATCCTTGAACAGAGAATGGTCAATACAATGTGTGAATAATCGTCTGGCCTGTGAATGGTCAATACTGTGTGTGAGCAATCCTGTGGCCTGAGGGTGGTCAAAACTGTGTGTGATTAACCCTTGGCCAGAGGATGATCAAAACTGTGTGTGAGTAATCTTGTAGCCTAAGGATGATCAATACGATGTGTGATTAATCCTGTTGCTTGAGGTTGTTCAGTCCTGTGTGATAATAATCCTGTTACCTGTAAATGGTCAATGTTTGTGTGAATAATCCTGTGGGCTGTGAATGATCAATACTATGAAGTGATTAATTCTGTGGTCTTCGGATGGTCAATATTGTATGTGAGGAATCCTGTGGACTGAGGATGGTCAACATGTGCAATTAATCCTTTGGACCGTCAATGGTCAATATTGTGTGTGAATAAATCTGTGGCCTAAGTGTAGTCGATGCTGTGTGTGAATAATTCTGTGGGCTGTGAATGCTCAATACGGTGAGTGAATAATCCTGCGGTCTTCAGATGGTCAATCCTGTGTGTGAGTAATCCTGTGGACTGAGGATGGTCAATACAGTTTGGGAATAATCCTTCGGCCTGAAGATGTAGAATACTGTGTGAATAATCTTCCGGACTGATGATGGTCAGTACTGTGTGTGAATAATCCTATAGCCTGTGAATCGTCAATACTGTGTGTGAATACACCTTTGCCTAAGGATGGTCAATACTCTGTGTTAATAATCCTGTGGTCCGTGGATGGTCAATAGCGTCTGTTAATAATCTGTGGCCTGTGTGTGGTTGTATCTGTTTGTTAATAATACTGTGGCCTGAGGATTGTCAATACTGTATGTGAATAATCCTGTGCACTGTGAATGCTTAATGCTATGTGTGAATAAACTTGTGGCCTGAGGGTAGTCAATACTGTTTGTGGGTAATCCTGTGACCTGTAAATGTTCAAGACAGTGTGTTCAAAAATCCTGTGGCCATAGGCTGGTCAATACAGTGTGTGAGAAATCCTGTGACCTGAGGATGGTCAATACTGTGTGTGAATAATCCTGTTGCTTGAGGATGTTCAGTACTGTGTGTGAATAATCCTGTTACCTGAGGTTGTTCAATACTGTGTGTGAATAATCCTGCAGCCTAAGAATGGTCAATACTGTGTGTTGATAAACTTGTGGCCTGTGAATCGTCAATACCGTGTGTGAGTAATAATGTGGCCTGTGGATGGTCAATACCGTGTGTGAGTAATAATGTGGCCTGTGGATGGTCAATGCTGTGTGTTAATAATCTGTGGTCTCTGCATGGTCATTTCTGTTTGTTAATTATACTGTGGCCTGTGCATGGTCAATACAGAGTATGAATACTCCTGTGCGCTGTGAATGCTCAAAACTGTGTGGATAATCCTGTGGCCTGAGGACAGTCAATACAGTCTGTGAATTGTCCTCTGGCCTGTAATTCGTAAATGCTTTATGTGAATGCTCCTGTCGGTGGAGAACGGACAATATTGTGTGTGAATAATCCTATGGCCTGAGGATGGTCAATAGTGTGTACGAAAAATACTGTGGCCACTGACGTGGTGGTTTTGGATGAGCAGCTGATTGATCCTCCTCCTCCAATGTCCCTCCCTACCTCTGAAAACCCCTCCAACTGCAGCAATCTGTACTGGCTTTGTAACACATTTCAGGCCCTGACCACTCTCTGTAAATCTCTCACCAGCTCCAACACCTTCACCTCTCCCTGTTCCTGTTGTCATGAAACCCTGACAATGATTCCCGTTTCAACTATCCTCCTGCTCTCAGACCCTTTGCAATCCCTTTAAAACTTACTCTTAAAGCACACTCTCACTTCTGGATTTTAAGCACATTTTGCTGATCTTGTCAGCCTCATAATCTAACACGATCCATTTTGTCCTGAGTGAGGGACAGAAGTGAGTTTCTTGTTGAGGTTTTGTCTGTTTCGATTGAATGTACTTTTTTTGAGTGATTTACACTGTTCCTTCAAATATTTTCCACTGTCCATTTACAGACACATGTTCCAGTCTGTTTAGCCTGTTTATCTTGGTCGCTTCTCCTGTCAAATTTATGCAATTGGCTATTTTTGTTTTTCATTGTAACTTGTCCTTTCAGTGATTCACTTTAAATCTTTATATTTCTTTAAACTGCACTTTATCACAATTTCCCGGAGGATTTCTCCAGGTGAAATTACTCACTCACTAAGTTTCATCACACAACCATCGATCTGACATTTTGCAACTCGCTAGGGACATTACTCTGTGTTATTCAAAGAAACACTGAAAAAAAATTATCCGTACTCCCCTTCCACTATCTCTGTTGTCAGTGTTATTGTCCCAGATTATGCGAATGTTAAAGTTTCCCAAAATTATCACAATAGCTTTGTTAAAAAAATTCCAATTAATTCCTGTTTAGTGCAGTGATGTGCAATGAAATGCAGTTCGGTGGCTAAAACTGTTCTGCTGTTTCTTTCCTTGGCAAGTAGTAGCCACAATTTACATTGCGACTCTACTTCATGATCTGCGGCCAAATGCTTTCTCTGTAATGCCTTTGTTATCCATTAAAGTTCTCGTTGCGCATTTTGCCTGAGTTTCCGTAAGGTTGTGAGCGATTTAATACTTATGTTCACCTTTTGTTCGCCCTGTAACCATTTCTCCCTGGTGTCTAAATTTCTTTTTTCTCTGTGTCACAAACCCATCTACCTTATTGCAGAGACCTTGTCCATGCGAAAAAAAAGACATAATTTACTCTTTCCCACAATGTCCTGTCACATACCTATTCGCTGATGTACCGGTTTAGTTAAACTCTGTCACTTTCGGTCCCTTTCTGCTTGTCTTCAGCCACATTCCCATGCTGTTCTGATGCTTCACCTTTTCTCTTTGGATTTGGAAAGCTCCTTTCACCTGAGACCTGTCCCTGCATCCTCTCTGTCAGTTTAAAGCCCTGTCCATAAACCTACTGACATGATTGGCCAGGACACTGATCCCAGCACGGTTCCAGTGGGTCCATCCTAATGGATTATTTTTTTTAAAATCAGCTATGGGATGTGGGTGTCTCTGGCTGACCAGCCTTTCGTGCCCAGCCCTAGCTACCATTGAGCTGAGTAACGTGCTCGGCCATTTCAGAGGGTTATTGAGAGGCAAACACTTTGCTGTGGTTATGTCGTGCAGACCACGTGAGGATGGGCAGATGTGTTGGGGTTTTTTTTGTACATTAGCAATGGTCTCATACTTACATGTGGATTGTTAATTACTATTTTTAAAATTATTGATTTCAAATTCCACCATTTCTGATGGTGGGATTCAAACCTTTCTCCCCTGTACATTAGCTGAGGTTTTGGATACATGCTCTAGCAGTTATACCACTCGGCCATCACTTCACCTGCTCAATGGTTGCCCATCCCTGAACACTGTCACCAGTGCATCATGAAGCTAAACCCGTTCTTCCAATACAATTGTTTGATCTTGATAACTTGCTGCAGTCTGGTGATATCACTCAGTCTCTGTCCATGTGGTATCCCTCACTGTGTGGGTCTAATTGCTGCCTCTGGCAGTGTCTCTCACTCAGGATCTCTCGATCCTGAGCCAACAGAATTCTCCACTCCAGAGAGATGCAGCAGTACATGGCAGAGATCGAAGCTGAGACTTTTCAGATCTCTGTGGGACACAGTGCTATTTTCCATGTGTAACCCTCACAGCATCAGTCTAATTTCCCATTCTGTCTATCTCTTTGTCTCCTACACATACTCAGGAAGGTCCTGACTCAATAGACTTCCCAACTGCTGGGTGTCTCGTCAATCATCACATTGAAGATGGTTGGTCAGCCAGAGAGACAAAGGGCATGGAGATCTGGAGCCTTCAATAAATCCTGCAGGAAGGTAAGATCACTCACAGTGCAAAGAGCAGAGAGCAATGAGAGGGCTCCAAACATCAGCTAACAGGACATGACACAGATACAGTGCTGGAGGGGGAGCACAATACAGACATACCCCAGGCTCAATCCCTGCCCATAATGTAAGGTCTGTTGTACTAAGAATAACCACACTGCAACACTGAATCTATGTTATATCTTGGTGACCAATGTCTTCAATGTTTTTTTAAATCCTATAATAGTTGCTATCTTTGTAACCTCCTCCCTTCCTTATAGTCACTTCACTAATTTGATGCGTATTGCATTCCAGCCTTCCATCCCTATCGCTGTAACTTGCTTCAGTGTCTACAACATGTCTTATCTCAGTAGTCTCCTCCTCTTTAACTGTATACAGAGTCATGTAGCACGGAAACAGAACCTTCACACGAACTTATCAATGCTGACGATGATTCTTATACTAAACGTGTCGCATTTGCCTGTGTTTAGCCCTTATCTCTTCAAACCTTCTCCTCTCCATGTATCAACCCAAATGTCTTTTCCATGTTGTAATTGTACACGTTTCTCCCGTTTCCTCTGGTGGCCCGTTCTGTCTATGCACCATCCTCTGTGGATAATGTTGCTACTCAACTCCTTCTTTAAATCCTTGCTCTCTCACCTCCTGTTTATACCCTCTAGTTTTCGAGTCACCTACCCTTGGCTTTTCACCATACAGAGGCCCCCCCCCCCCCCCCCCCCCCCCCGCATGGTTTTATAAACCTTTTTATAAGGTCAATCCGTAGCCTCCTCTGCCCAAGGCAAATATTTAGGACAATGTTACAAATGTCTCCAAATCATATCAAAGCTCTGGACAATGAAGAAAAGTGTGTCAAATACTGCTTTCACCGCCCTGTCGAACTGCAATGTCACTTCCAAGGAACACTGTAATTGCACCCCTTGGTCTCGCTCTGTTCGACAACACTGTCCAGGGCCAAACCATTAACTGTGTTAGTCCTCCCTGGTTTGTCAAAACAAAACCCAACACCATATGTCAACTGCATCTTTCATTCCTTGGTCCACTGGCCCCGTTGTTCAAGAGCCCCTTTGATAACCATATTCACTGCACACGACGCTATTAATTTGATCATCTGCAAACTTACTAACAATGACTCCTATATTCTCAATCAAATCGTTTATGTAGATGATACATTTTAGTGAACCCAGCCCCGATCCTTATAGCACTCCGCTGGTCACAGGCCTCCAGTCTGAACAACAATCCCCTTCCACCACCCTCTGTCTCCAACTGTCAAGCCAATTTTGTATCCAGTTGGCTAGCTCTCCCTGATCCCATGTGATCTAAACTTCCTCACCCCTCCCTCTCTCTCTTGCACGTCTCCCTCTCTCTAGCCCCCTCACTCTCTCTCTCGACCTCTCCCACTCTCTCGCCCCCCTCCCTCTCAGTCTCGCCCTCTCTCTCTCTCGCACTCCTCCCTCCCTCTCTCTCTCTAACCTTCACTCTCTCTCTCGACCCCCTCTCTCTCCCTGCACTCCCTCTCTCTCTCTAACCTCCCTCCCTCTCTCTCACCCCTCCCTCTCTCACTTGCACCCCTCCCTCTGTCTCTCTCCCCAACCCTCTCTCTCTCTCACACCCCGCCTTCTCTCTCTAGCCTCCTCCCTCTCTCTCTCTCTAGCTCCCTCCCTCTCTCTCGACCACCTCTCTATCTCGCCACCCTCCCTGTCTCTCTCGTTCCCCTCTCTCAACCCCTTGCTCTCTCTCTCACCTCCTCCCTCTGTCTCTCTCACCTCCTCCCTCTCTCACTCAACACCTCCCTCTCCCTCTCGGCCCGTCTCTCTCCCTCCTGACCCCTCCCTCTCTCTCTCTCGCCCCCTCTCTCTCTCGCTCCCTCCCCCTCTCTCTGGCCCCCCCGGCCTTTCTCTCTTTCGCCACCCGCTCTCTCACTCATCCCTCTCCCTCTCGCTCGCTCCATCTCTCTCTCACACCACTCCCTCTCTCTCTCTCCACCCCTCCCTCTCTCACCTCCACTCTCTCTCTCGCCCCCTCCCTCTTTTCCCTCTCGCCCTCTCCCCCTCCGTCTCTCGCCCCCATCTCTCTCTCTCTCTCACCCCCTCTCTCTCACTCGCCCACGCCCTCCCTCTCTCTCTCGCCCCCTCCCTACATTTCTCTTGCCCCCTCCATCTCTCTCTCGCCCCACTCCCTCTCTCTCTCCCATCCCTCTCTCTCTCTCTCACCCCCTCCCTCTCTCTCGCCCCAACCCTCTCTCTCTCTCTCTCTCTCACCTCTTCCCTCTCTCTCAGCCCGTCTCTCTCTCTCTCTGTCGCCCCTCCGTCCCTCTCTCTCTCGCCCCCTGTCTCTCTCTCTCGCAACCTCCCTCTCTTTCTCTCGCCCCCACCCTCTCTCTCGCCCCATCCCTTTCTCTTTCACCCCCTCCCTCTCTCTCGTCCCTCCCCCTCTCTCTCTCTCCCTCTCTCTCTCGCCCGCTCCCTCTCTCTATCGCCCCATCCCTCTCTCTCTCGCCACCTCCCTCTCTCTCTCTCGCACCCTCCCTCTCTCTCTCGCCCGATCCCTCTCTCTCTCTCCCGATCCCTCTCTTTCTCTCTCGCCTCCCTCCCTCTCTCTCTCGCCACCTCCCCCTCTCTCTCTCGCACCCTCCCTCTCTCTCTCACCCCACTCCCTCTCTCTCTCTCACCCCACTCCCTCTCTCTCTCTCTCTCACCCCCTCCCTTTCTCTCGCCCCTCCCTCCCTCTCTCTCTCGCCCCTCCCTCCCTCACTGTCTCGCCAACACCCTCTCTCTCTCTCGCC